>NC_135305.1:77637435-77943396 GCF_048772815.1 Callospermophilus lateralis | reverse complement strand
TAATGCGTTAGGGACAATTTATAGGAAAAAGCTCCCTAAAAACCTCATTCAGCATAGTACAAAAAATGACCAGGACCTCTTTAGATTAACACTGGACTTAAAGTGATATAATTGAAACATAATTTAATATTCAGAAATAGAGACACATTAGTGACAACCATATTCTGAGGCAAAAGTCAGCAGCATGTGTTGAAATGCAAAATGCTTGTGTACATGTATATGCCTGTAAACACAGGTGTACACACACACACACACACACACACACACACACACACACACATATTTGATTTGTAACATGATTCAAATAAATTCTCTTTAGAAGCCTAAAATTCTGTGCTCAAATCACAGGTTTGTCTCTTTATGACAAAAGGTCTCACTTCCGTCCTCTGTATCATGTGACTGTTATCTGCCTTCTATGACTACTGGCAAGATTAAAGAGATAACAAAAATATGTGAACTATTTAGTGTAGCTTCTTGCATCTAGTAGGTACTCAAAATTAATAACCATTGTGACTTTTCATTTCTAACTTCTCATACAAAGTGTAGATTAAAGATCTTTCAATTTATTATCATATTTAATTTTTCTTGTCAGATGATATACATCATAAACCTGTTTTACTTTTGGTGAATAAAACATGCAGAGCTGTTTGTGGCGATGAGAAAGCTAGGGTTGAGGAGGAGGAGGGGAATAAAATTTATTTTAGAAAATATGAGAAATTGACAACCATAGAAATTGCCATGCAATGTTATACAGTTAGACTTAGTAGTTTTTTTTTTCTTTTTATAAATTCTCTTCTAGGAATTAAAGTGATAATCTCAACTAACAAGTTCGTACTAGACATCTCTCTGAGAGATGGTGTCAAACTCCACTTGCAGTAGCCTTGCCTATTTGTTGGTGCTGATTGCATGAACCAAGGATTTTATGACTAAACCTAACCAGTATTACATAATTCAAGTTCAAATCACTCCACAGTTTTGCTCCAGGTTGCACTATCCAATATTAACTGAGAATCCAATATTAACTAAGAGAAAATTTCACTAAATCAACTTGGTTAATATCTCTGTATTTTTGTAATGACACAAACTTTGTACAAAAGCTAAATTAACTACTTTTGCTTATAACCCAAGTTATGTGACCCACATATTAAATTTATGTATATAGACCTAAGAAGTAGTGTTCAAAAAATCCTATCAGGGCTTGGGGTAGCTCAATGGTACATCATGTACAAGCATGCATGAGCCCTGGGTTCAAATCCAGGAGAAATAATAACAAATATACTTTCATTTCTATATTGTCTACTGTGGTAGAGGTAACCCAAATTTTCATGAGTTGCATTTAAATGTGATACGAAAACAATTTATAACGAGCTTAGAAAGCATACCACATGGTTTACATAACAAAAATTCTACCCAGAGCAATTCTTAAAAATGTAATTTTAAAGCAATAGAAAAAAATTCCTCACATATAAATTCTGCCAGCTAAATTCTCATTCCTTTTCTAACAAAATGTATAATCTTAAAATAGATTTATGATACTTTGCATAATGCTTAGTAAATTAAATAGAACAAGTAAATGCAAGGTAAGTGTTGATGTATTGGGATTTTTGTCTTGATGGTAAAAACTACTTTTCAAACATTTTTGCTTTCAGAAAAATAATTGCAACTTGTCAAGTACTTACTCCTCTTAATTTTTAAAACTATTCATATTTTGAGAAAAATTTAACCCATATAATATTAATCAGTTTATATTTAACTCACATAAAATCAACATTTAAAGAACAGTCATGAGTGTGTATGCAGCTTTTGGAGCCTTCTTAATCTCCTTCCTTTCATAAACAGGAAGTCACATTGACCAAAAGTACACAAAATTTAAATCCAGAATGTTCTAGTTTGGTCAGAAGCTCATTAAAAATTCGGATTTTTAAAGTTTGAAAGAACATGTTTTTTGAGCCCTGAAGCTAAATCAGTTTAAAAAGAAAATTCCAAGTACCTTGAGGCAGATTTTTTTTTTTATTACAAATGTATAACAGAGTTTTAAATAAACCACTGCTGACAAGAGACCTCTGAATGAATAGACCTTTCCAAAGTCCCTTCCCCTTTCTTCAATAAAGCATATCCTCTAAGTATCTTATCGCCTATGTCTTTTACTTTGCTGGCAGGAGAACACACTCCCTCCTAGCCAGCTGTGCTGTTCGATGATGTCACTGCTCCCCAAGTCTCACTCCCCCTCTGTCTAACCTGGTTCACATTGTTTCTCCAAACTCTGAGAATAATTAATAGAGATAACAGGCATTTCAGGGGCAAAAGGGAGAAGGCAAAGCAATATGCCAAAACAGTTACTAGATAGTGAAGGCAGTTGGAAGTAACTCTTAAATGTCAGAAGGCAAGAGGGGCATGAAAGGTTCATTAGGAGCAAGTTCAGTTAAAGAGCTAACTGTGGAGATGTGGTAGAATTTTAAAAAGTGTGTATACCTGGAGGATGAAAGGGAAATGTTTAAGAAACCCTTAACCTTCAACAAAATTAATAATTAAAAGTTTATAAAATGATTTCAAATTTGTAGTATTGGATATTGTAATGTTTTAACAACTAAGTTAAATAAAATATTTAATTATCTGGTTTATTTTTTAGAGTTCACTTTTTAGAGAAGAGAGACAAATAATATGCAAGCAATCTGATAGCAGAGATTTATTTGGAGATAAAAAGTTTGAAGCATACATTTTCAGCGCACATCCATTGCCTTAGCCTGTGTCCCCTCTGAGTGGCAGCATAGTGCTAACTGCACAGACCAGGGTTTCTCAATAGCAGTGCTATTGACATTTGGGGCTGGATATTTTCTAGCTTGGGGGATTGTCCTCTGCAGTATAGGATGTCTAGTAGCAACCCTAGAATCTACCCAGTAGAACGTAGCACCTCCATTACCTGACTGCAACCACCAAAATGTGTCTGGATATGGAAAAGGTCCTCTGAAGGGTAAGACCTGCAACAGGTGGGGCCTTTTGAGAGATCATTGAGGTGTGTTCACAAGAGGATTGTGGGACCCTGGCCCCTTCCACTTTCTCTCTTTTGATCCCTGACCACAAGGTGAGAGGTTTCACCACTTGCTGACACCATTATGTGCCACCACCGGTCCAAAGCAAGGTGAGCAACTTACCATGGACTAGAACCCCCCAAACTAGGACTAAAATAATCCTGTGTCTTTATAATTTGATTATTTCAGTATTTGTTATAGTGACAGAAAGGTGACTAATATACTATGTGACTGGGCATCTACACTTTTCTGGGATCCATATTTCATGTGCATAAACTGATAGAAATAGCAGTAGCTGCCTCTCACACTGATGGTGGGGATAAGTGGGTGAATGCATAAAGGCTTTCACCTGTCTTTCCATAATTACCAAGCCCAAACTAAAGTTGAGTGGGGGGTTCTAACCTTTTGTTACTCTGCTTGGCATCCACAGCTATGTAGGGGAGTGACTACAGGTGAGGGACTGATTCCCTGGTACCTCCATTTTCTCATTTATAAGACACAAGTAAAGCAGTAGCTCCAACTCACTGGGGTGCTGAGTGCTGTTACATGAAAGTTAAGGGACAGACATCACACACTGATCAATAAAAGACATGTTTTAACAAAAGATGCTAAATAAGAGACATTACTACATATGCTAGATATGGTCCTTGGATTTGCCTTAATGGACCCATCTACCTATTAACTCTTCATAACTGATCCCTCAGGTGTTTGAATTTGTGGTACTTGCCCAAAATGGTACCAAGTGTAGCCATATACTCTACTTAATGAAGTAAGTAGACATCACAGTAGTAAATATTTGGTTTCATGCTGTCTATTGTTTGCATTAGTTGTTATTATTATTTGTCTCCCCCTAAACAGTGAGGTACTGGAAATCTTCAGGGACACTATAAGTCCCCAATGTAGAAACTCTACTTCACCAGATCCATACTGTTAGATGGCTGAACCCACAAATAACATGAAAAAGCAAGGGAATAAATTTTCCCAAACAAATCAAGATACTCCAATAACAGAATCCATTGGACAACACAGTGGAAGAAATGTCACAGAGAGAGTTTAGAATGTACATAGTTAAATTAATCTGAGAAGTAAAGGATGGTATAAAAAATAAAATCAGAGAAAAAATCCAGGAAGTGAAAGATTACTTCAATAAAGAGGCAGAGTTTGTGGGGGGAAAGAAAGCAGAAATCCTTGAAATAAAAAAACAATAAATCAAATTAAAAATTCAACAGAAAGCATCACCAACAGACTAGACCACTTGGAAGACAGAATCTCAAGCAATGAGGACAAAATACATAATCTTAAAAACAGAGTTAATCACACAGAGAAGATGTTAGGAAACCATGAACAGAAGTTGCAAGACTATGTGATAACATGAAAAGACCAAATTTAAGATTTATAGGGGTAAATGAAGGCACAGAGATATTAACCAAAGGAATGCACAATCTTTTCAATGAAATAATATCAGAAAATTTCCCAAACCTAAAGAAAAAATGGAAATTAAAATACAAGAGACTTACAGGACCCCATATGTGCAAAATTACAATGGATCCATACCAAAGCACATTATAATGAAAATGCCTAACATATAGAATAAGGATAGATTTTAAAGGCTTCTAGAGAAAATACAGACTATGTCTAGGGGGAAAACAATTTGTGTCTCAGCTAATTTCTCAACCCAGACTCTCAAAGCTAGGAGATCCTGGAATAACCTCTGAAAGAAAATAGATGCCAACCAAGAATCCCATATTGAACAAAATTAAGTTTCAGATTTTAAGATGGAATAAAAACCTTCCATGATAAACAGGGGTTTCTACTCTCATATCAGATAAAGTGAACTTCAAGCCAAAGTTAATTAGAAGGGACAAAGAAGGACATTTCATATATGCTTAAGGGAATTGTATGTCAACAAAGCATAACAATTGTAAATATTTATGCCCCCCAAAATGCAGTATCTGTGTACATTAGACAAACCCTTATCAATTTCAAGAATCAAATAGACCACAATACAATAAGGCTGGGTAACTTTAACATGTCTCTGTCACCACCAGATAAATCCTCCAAACAAAACTAAACAAAGAAACTATAGAAGTCAAAAATATAATTGATAATTTAGACTTAACAGACATATATAGAATATTTCATCCATTAATGACTGAATACACTTTCTTCTCAGCAGCACACAGATCCTTCTCTAATATAGACCATGTTATATATAAGCTATCACATATGTTGCCATACATTTGTGATACTACCTTAAAATATTTTTAGCATCTGTTGGGTTATTTTGATAGCTTCCTTTCCATTAATATTAATTTTTGTGTTCTTTCTATTTTCTTGATTAGACTTTCTTATTTTTATCAAATTTTACCTGTATTATTTCTTGTCTATTTCATATATTTCTGATCCTATTCTTATTTTTTCCTTCCTACCACATAATTTGATTGAAAATAATTTGATTGTTATTCTAGCTTCCTTCTGATACAAGTACTTTAAGTTATAAATGCTCATCTGAGTACTGTTTCATTCCACAGATCCTGATACTTTAAGCTCGTATTATCACTTACTACAAAGCATTTTTAATTTTCTTTTCTTGTGCTTTCTTCCTTCACCTCTGAGAGACTTATAAGTGTGTCATTTAATTTTGAAATAGTCGACATGTGGGGATGGGGTTTTATATATCTTATGGTGATTGATTTCTTTCTTTTCTTTTTTTGTGCTAGGAATTATCTCAGGGGCACTCAACCACTGAAACACATCCAGATCCCGGTTTTGTATTTTATTTACTGAGTTGCTTAGCGCTTCACTATTGCTGAGGCTGGCTTAGAATTTGCTGTCCTCCTGCCTCAGCCTCCCGTACTGCTGGGATTACAGGCACACACCATCACGCCCAGCTAAGGTGATTGATTTCTAGTGTAATAAGTCATGCAGGAAACACAATCTGCATGATTTCAAATTAAAAATAAAAAGTAATGGAATGCTTTTTATATCGATTGTGTTGCTTACATTACAGGCCGAACTGATTAAATTGCATACTTCAAATATGTGTATTTTATTGTACTTCAATTTTCCCTCAATAAAGCTATGACAAAAAAATAAAAAATAAGTAAGTAGAGTATCTTAGGAGAGAGACAAATAATATGCAAGCAATCTGATAGTAGAGATTTAGTTAGGGCTGAAAAGTTTAAAGCAAACAATTTTCTGGGTAAATATGATTTAATCAGAACACCTGAATTAATTATAATATTTCTTTCCGTAAATTTTCAAGTCAGATTTGAATTTTATTGGGCTACCTTTCTGAACTTTCATTTTATCCTATTTCAGAGGTGCACTAAAAATCGTCAGGCTCCTCTGAGCCTATGATAAGAAATTTCTGCCTATAACCTTTGCTTTCCATGAAAAAGAAATCCAGATGAATATTGTTTGCAGAGATCATTTCCTCGATACTTTTCTGAGGACATGAAAAGCATTCAAATTAGGTTTCAAAAAAATAAAGGTTAGAAATATTCTCATGGCATTTACGATTTCAAATAGCGAATTCAGCAAGCTGAAGTCAGACATTTCGCTAGTCTTGCTGTTGCTGTTACTATTGTTACTGGGGATTAAATATGTGGGATTCTACCATCAAGCTATAACCTCAACCCTTTTTAAAATTTTTAAGAAATTTTGAGACAGAGTCTCACTAAGTAGCTGAGGATGGCCTTGAACTTGTGATCCTCCTGCCTTATCCTCTCCAATAGCTGGGATTACAAGAAAAAAAAATATTTATATACATATATATATATATATATATATATGTATATATTATAAATAATACATATATATTATAAATAATGTGTGTGTGTGTGTGTGTGTGTGTGTGTGTGTGTGTGTGTGTGTGTGTGTTAAGTGCCTGGCTCAAAACAAATGCTCAGTGAATTAGCATTTTTATAGTATGTGTTCAAGACACAAAAGCCCAGAAACAGGAAAAGAGCAGAGATTTAGTTAGAGCTGAAAAGTTTAAAGCAAACATTTTTTTTTAAAACACTTTCTGAAATTAAAGAAGCTATTCTTGGTCATGGAGCTACAAAACATTAACACATTTCTTTACTAAAAGATTACAATTATTCCCTTAAGTGGAACTCTGTCTGATATCAATATTAGTTATATATATCATTGACAATGTCAAAAATGCCTCTATCAGATGAAAAAAAATCCCCTGAAATAAATATAATAACTTTATAAAACGTTTATTAACTCACATAGCAAAGTTATGGATAAAATTAGTTCAATATGTTTCCAAACTCTCTTTATCAGCAATTCTAGAAAAATTGTGTGTAATTCATGGTAAAAGTAAAGTTCCTTAAACAAGAATACTAAAAGTCCAGCACATATTTAAAAAACTGCTGGAGAAGAGGCACAGTGTTGACTATTTGCATTGCAAGGAAACGTAAGTGTACAACAATGCCTAACATGCCCTCTGCCGACTTGCCTCATCATCTAAGATGCTGATCCACTTGGCAACTAGTCTATCCCAACACACTGTAAGGACAGGCATGAGCTCTGGAGCCAGCAGTAGGGAATTATAAGGAGGTATGTGGGAGAAAATGAAGACTCATTGACCATAGAGAGATGGGGCACAGGAGAAGCCCTGTGGAAAATGAAACATTAGGCCTAATCTAGGGAGTACGAGTGAATACATTGTATGCACTTGTACATACCATAAGGATAAGGTAGGCTCTTGTCTATTTGAATCCCTCTATTCAATACCAAGAGTCATATCAACATCTGAAAATCCCATTGATGAGGTTCGCTGGATGACCTCCACATTCTTGCTCCCTGGTCTCTTTTCAGTGTGACTGAAGGTCATTGTGCTATTCTTGGTCTCTACCAAGGGTGGGGTGAATGGTTTCTGGGAGGGCTCTGACAAAGGATGGGAATAACCCTGGAGGAGCTGGGTGGGGAGACAGGATGAAATTCTAGGCCCTTAGCTTCTACACTATTAACAATTTTAAATTAACATCTACCATCTCAGAAGCAATGCCGTACTTGAAACTGTCATTTTAACCAGACAAATTATAGTATTACATTATTAATCAAGATTTATATTCTGGCATTTAATCTTGCAGAAAAAGCAGTGGAAAATATAATTTATTCAATGGTGTAATACCATTTGCCAATAATCATGTACAAATATGAAAAAGGTGTAAACAGAAGTTACTTTAAATTATATCTTGTTATGTAATTTACATCAGCCACATCATCTGATTCTATAGTTTCATGAGTCAAGAGTTTAAGAGTGGACACTAGAATTTAGAAGTGACTCCAAAGACATAGTTTCCCTATTTCTTCTTCTTTTTGGTTGAGACATTGACAAAGTGGTTAAGAGTAAAGATTTTAAAATAAAATTTGAGATGGACCCCGCCCCAGATTGGCAATTACTAAGTTTTAAGCTCTCTGTCCTCAGGCAACTTTTACTTAACTTTTCTGACCCTCAATAATTCTGTTTGTAAAAGGATGATTATATGACCACCCTATAGAGTTGTTCAGATAAATTTAACACTATATGAAAAAAAATTTGCTATGGTGCTTTCAATTAATACATACTCAAAACAGTAATTTCTGTTACTCTGGAGTTCACATTGGTCTTCATGAAATAGCTACGTGTTCAAGACTAGAATTCTAGCCCCTATAATTTAGACATACAAAAGATATTTTATTAATTATTTCGCCTCAGAAATAAAAGAACCAGAGTGTTGGACCAAGAAGCTTGGATCCTGCTCAACACTACTGGTATTGGCTTGGAGATAAAGCCAGGAATCAAAGTGTTTGATTACTTGTTTAACTAATAAAAAGTTTGACATTTCTTCAGAATAGACAAACAGGAAAGAAATAGGGTCATTTCAAAACAAGTAGGTAACTATGCCTAGAGTCAGGATCAAGGTAGCTTTAGATACAGGGGGATGTAGAGAAGTTGCACATATTTTATGTATGAATAAATACATGGCCAAGGGATCCATCAAAATGTTTTAGCTTCTTTTGGTTTAGGGATGCATCTCTAGAAAAGAGAGGAATGAGAATTCTTAGGAAGAGGATCCTTTAAAACACAGACCTGAGACAACTGAAATAAGAAGATTTCACATTATTAACAAGCACATTCCTTTTTGGATTCCTCAATCTCACCAGTGAGTGACACGTGGAAAGGTCATTTCTTAAACAGGTGAAATGATGACGAAGAAGGTAAAAGAAGTTCACAATAGTCGGTCCAATTTCCTGACATGGAAAACCCCAAACACTGTCTAAAATTCCACCAGAATTGCAATTTACTTCTTTAAGGTTATCTATGATGTGAGATAAATCTAAAGTTACGACATCAGTTTTTCTTTTCTCTTTCCCTTACTGCCTATCTTCTTCTTTTTTCTTTTCTTTCTTTCTTTCTTTTTTTGCTTAAGCAATCCTCCCTAGAGAGGCATCAGCATCCTTTCAAATACACTTATGAAGAGATGACTTCAGTAACTTGGCAAAACTTCAAAAGAGTATTGCAATTTGAGAATAATGCCATTGTTACTTCTCCTTTTCTTAAAAAAAAAAAAAAGCTTCTCTTTGTCTCAATAGAATGGCTCCTCCTGTCTTTTTCTCTACTCCCAATAAGTAAATAAGAATTCTACCTCAGATGAAAAGAGGTTAAACAGAAGAAAAGATAGATAAGAAGTGACACAAAGAAGCAGGCAGGTCTGCCAAAGTGAAAGGAGCCTGGGTAGAAGAGAATTCGCAAAGGGAAAGGCTGTGTTGGGATAATTCCAAATTCCAAATCTTAGATATGCTATCCAAGGGTCGGACTTGTTGTCTGGTCATATATTCGTACCCCTTGACTTTCAACCTGTCTGGTAGAATGTTCTAGATTAACTAATGACCTATTTAAAGTTTATATATGGGAACCCCACAAATTTAAACATAGTTCATACGCTTCTACTACTGCATTTCCCCAACTATGGGCAAGGTGTCTTCAAGCACCACAGCATACCCATAGAAGTGGACAAAATGTTTCAAAATTCCAAGGGCATCAATATAGTGGTGGCATCTGTCAAGTAGACATAAACTACTAGCTGGAGGTAGGTCACAGTTTATCAGACCTTGCATCAGACCTTGGCCAAGGTGGTCAACACAAATATCAACATGGAACTGGAAATTAGTGTGGCAATATCCATTCTGATGACAAAGTTTAGGAAATTCCTGTTCATGGGTAACTTGTTAAAAATGACATCAATATAGATCTATATATTCTATTCAATCAAGTGTAATGTTTTTAACTGATTGCTAAGTTGTCAGGCACAAATAGGTAAGGTATTTATATCTGGGTTCTTAACTAAGCTTCTTTCGGCCTAAGGGTGCTGTAGGAAAAACCTCCCAGACACCAGTACCCATGAACTGGGACAGTTTTACAGTTTCTGTTATAACATTTTCAAGAATGTATAAATAGGTGTCAACATCAGAAATAAATGATGCTTTGTTGTCCATTTTTTTTATATCTACAATAGACTAATGCTGGGGAAGTTGTGGCACTAAAAGACTGCACTTAAACATAGGATTCAAAGCTTATACTACCCCTCAGGAAGCAACTTAGGCACCTGCTGATCTAAGAAGTGGCCCTACACAAAGATGAGTGTCAGAGGGAGGAAGTGACATACAGACTGGACTAATCTCCTTGTTTAGCTGTTTCATTTTACTGGTCTCTGTTTAGCTTCTACCTATTGTACTATGAAGATTCCTTCAGCCAACCACATTTCATGAGCACTCCTTAGTGTGTTTGTAGCTAGCAAACATGTATCACCAGTAAAAAGTAAAGACATGTTTTTTTTTTTCTTTAAATAAACTACATAAAAAGGAAGCTCTTGTAACCCTTTTATTCTAAAGTATTATACAGTGGCTTGCAGCTCATCAAAGAGTCACTACTAGATGCTGTCAAAGTAGTTAAGCCATATATTTAATTGGGCAACATTTATAGACTATATGGTTTCATACGTCCTCTTTTCTGGCTTATCTTGGTTCTGTGTCTTGCTTCTTTATTTGCTGGCACAAGAACAGCTGAGTTGCCAATTTAAGCTTGTACTTTAATTCAAAGAGTCATAGCTGTGGAGGAGCTCTTGCTACATTACCATGGTCGTTGATTTGACGTAGACATTGTTTTTCAGATGGCAGTTTCCGTCATTCGGCACCACGATGCCTGCCAATTTGCTATCAAGAGCAAGATGAGATGTCTGATCTGTCATCACCAGCAGCAATCTTTTAGCTTCTTTTCGCCATCCAATGTGACTCTTAAAATAAACATGTAATTAGATCTTGTACAATAACATGGATCTGGACTGTGGTCTTTGCCTCAAGTAAAGGATATGTTTGAGTTGACAAACATGAAGTCAGGATAAAATGATGTGCCCATGTACAATGCTGCTTCATAAATAGCATTCACGTTTATTTCTCTAGCCTCTGTGTCACCACAGTCATTGGACCACACTTAGTTCCTGGCTAGAGATTGCTAGTTTCCACTGGAGAAAGAAAAAGCCAAGTTACAAGGTAGGGCCATAGCGTGGTGTGAATGGGACCACAGGCCATTTATGATTTCTTGGAGTGTGAAGCAGGGAAAAGCAGCTTCATCAGAAAGGCCTGAGCCATGTACGCAAGTTACTCTTTCCTTTGTATATGTATGTCCCTCTCCCAATTTAGTCCCTCTGTCCCAAACACATACCAAAATGAGTAACATTGGGGACCATAAGAGGAGAAAGTATTCTTCTGTACTATGTTTTCACTCCATAAATCAAAGACAAAATAAAAACATTGATTCTTGGAACACGTGGCATCTGAGCACTAAAACACACAACAATGATGCAACTTCTCACCTCACAGACAGCTGCCTGAAGCATGGCGTCGAACCCTCCTTCAGGGGTATCTATGTTTCCAGAGATCTTTTGTCTGTGAACTGCTTTTTCAAACTCAGTGATGTTTTCTGTCAAAGACAGCACATGGATGTACCCATGGGGAGGCATACAGTCCAAATTGTAGTCACTATATGGGAAAGAAGAAGTGCAAAGTCTGTTTTGCTTTGCTTCATAAAGTTTCAGAATACTAATAACAGTAAAATTTGTGGAGATGGTAGGAGATGGAAGTAGAATCTTTTTGCCAGAGAAATTTTAAAACTCAAAAATCTATCAAATTAGATACAAGTTTAACATTGGTGAACATTTCCTTTTGAGTAGGAAATAGAGTTATAAGGTTTGATGTTCAAAAAAACAAAAAGGTTTAATTTTTTTAACGTAGGACAACTAAGGGCTTTTGATATGCTGTGAATTCCTAAGAGGAGCATAAGAATTTGCAATAATTTCCTATCAGAGTTTGCCACTGATAACTTTGCAAACATCAGTGACAAGGAAGAGAGAGGAGGAGAATACATTCTTCTATAATATGTTCTCACTTGAGAAATCAAAGAAAATGTAAAAATCCTAAATTCTTTGAGAGTGCTGAGAAATATGTTTGGGGAAATATTTTTGGATATTTAGTTGAAATAACATATTATTTTTTAATTTCTAAAAAAACAACATTGCACTTATTTTTAAAGTGGTGCTTGTTGTTGATTATTGATGAGCTATCAAAATTCATTAAAACTGTTTTGACAATCCCGTGATATCTCAGAAAGTAAGAACCACTCCTCAGGGTTATTCACCTTCAAGGAGAGACTCAGGAAGCTTCACTAGGAGATAAATCAGCCCTCCTCTGGTCAAACAGATAACAGAGTTATTTTGGTACATTGGAATGTGCAGTGTACGATGAGTTGAGCAATTATAAAAATAGGACATGTATCAAAATAAAATGACTTCTGAAACCAGAACTATACAGATTTATTCCTCTGAATACTCAGCAGGCCAAAGGTATTATGTATGAGAACTTGTAACTTAGGTAAGTTCTCTTTTCACGCTAAGCATGTACTCTGTAGAATCCAAATCGCAAAATGATAAGAAAAAAGTCTCAGACATCAATTCCATCCTTTGATGCCTTTCTGTGGAATAACTGAACTTTCTTTGAGGTCATGTAAGAAGGAACATAATTAAACCCAATCACGACAGCAATAGTCAGATAGATGAACTACTGGTAAGAAAAAGACTGTAAAATGTGTCAAACCTTAATTTCACCAATGTGGAACAGTCAGAAAGGAGAAATACAGAATATCCAGACAGGTAATCTATATGTGACAGCATGATTATTGGAAATTAATGCAAAGTGACTAATAAAAAGTAAGGGTTTTTTGTGGTGATAAATACTGGATAAATAATATTTGAAGAAATAACAAATTTAAAACCCAAGGTACCAATAAAAGTTTCAAATAGGAACAAACTTCTTCCTGAAATTTTTTTTATTCTTACTTAATAAGAAAAAATTATAAATTTTGCCAAGTTCTTCATATAGAAACAAACAAATGAGATTTTACAGGGAAAAATACATTTACTATTAACCACATCAAGCATTAGATACCTGCATTGATTATGAATCCTTTCAGGGTGGACACTAATGTATGGTGAAACAGTTTTGTCCACATATGAGCCAAATCCAAGGCGGAAGTCACGGGAGAAAGATGCCATTTTTCTAGATAAATCATTTCCAACAGAGTTTAATTTTTCTATGTTATTGTGCATCGATGCTGATACATCAACCAGATAATAAAGATCCACAGGATATTTCTTCAGAGGATGAATTTTCAGCATAAAATTAGCTTCAGCTCCTAATTCAAAGAAAGAAAATGATGATATAGTCTTCATTTTACATATCTCAGGATATGCTGTCAATAATTTAATTGCATTTTAGCACCATGAACAATTATCACAAATTTGCATATTATGAAGTTTGGAATATGCTTGAATAGTTATAAGGCACTTCAAAAATCAATCTATTAGTCTCCAAATTCTACAATGCATTTCTCACAATTCTATAGGCTTGACAAAGATGATAACAAATAGAACAGCTCAATATAATGTAACAGGATACCACCACACAAACCTGTGTGGCCTATTGCCCTCAGTAGCTAAAAAAGCAGTGTCTCAAAAGGGTATAGATGGTATGCTTATGGAATGATTTGAGGTAAACCAGAAAGATAACTTAAGATGATTGAATGATGCAGGTGTAAATTCATTCTTTTGAGTTAAGGCATATTTATATATGAGATGAGAAACTCTTGTATGAACAGTATGTTAAACTTTTCAAAATAATAAGTATTTCATCAATGAATTAATTGATAAAGTTCTTCTCATCAGTTAGCGAATGAGACAGTGACCTAAAGAATCATACCCAGTGGTACCATGTTGAAGACCTGGAAGATGTCCACCTAACACATAATAGGGATTAAATAAATACATACTGGAGAGGGATCACTGAGGTGAGGCTTTGGCCTTGATATAAATATAAGTGGATGTGAAAAGAGAGTCACCCCAAGGAGAAATGGGGAGTGATTCCCAAGGACAACTGTTTGTAATGTTTAATTTAGTTCTCTGTTACGTCATTTGATTCAAGGACTTGGACCATTCCCCTAGAGTTGGCAGGTCTGCTTTTAATTTAAAATATATTGGGAAAAGTAATTGTTTATAGTTTGTGAATCTCACTGTTTTAAACAATAAAGGAAATACTTTTAATTAATTAATTGTTCCTGGAGATTATTTTGAGTGGAAAGCATTTTTTTAAACATAAATTTGTATACATAATTGGTAGACAGGTATTCTTATTAAAGGAATCCCCAGATTGACCAAATCGTAATGAATTTAAGGTAGCAGTATTTTCTTTTAAATCATTTCATGAATCAAATGTTTTCAGAGGAATTCCAAATAGTAAGGTTTACCGGCATATAATAATTAAGTATGGGAAAAGGGGACAATTGATTCATTCCTGATTTTCTTTATGTACAGGAAACCCCTTTAGTGTAATGCTCCTAGGGTTGTAGCTCAGGAATTTGGAAGGAGAAATCAGGTTTGTGTAGTCCAGCCCATTCCCTCACCAATTCCCTTTAGACCCTGAGCTGTCTTCAGAGAACATTTATTCTGCTCAGTTTTGGGGCTTCTTAGGAACAAGCCTGTTCCTGTGAAGTGTTCTGCAATTTGGGTGGAGAAATTAAATTTAGGAGAATATTAGAAACTGGTATTCAGGGCCAGATTAATGAGAAATAGCACAACAGTAAGGGCTGTTTGTGGGACTTGAACTTGAATATGTAACGAAGGGACTTGCACTTTAATATGTAGTCAGGATTTATTTTTTTAAATTTATTTATTTTTATATTGGGGATTATATTGCTTAACCATCAAGCCATGTCCCCAGTCTTTTCTATTTTTATTTTTTAATTTTGAGACAGGGCCTCCCTAAGTTGCTGGCTTTGAACTTTTGATTCTTCTGCCTCAGCCTCCTTGTCAGCTGGGATTACAGGCATGCACCATCATGCGTGGTGTGTGGTCAGGATTTTTCAAAAAGGTAGAAACGGTTTAGTTGATTTTTTTAACTGTTGGTTTAGGTGTCTTGCTGAAGGCCTGAGGCACTGGCCACGTGATAATTTTATCTTGGTGAATCACTGCAGTTTATGGTGACTGCCTAAACACGAATGGCTGTTTGTTTTCAAAGAGGTGTTACTACATGCAACAGATATTCAGCATATTGCACAGGGGTCTCTAAGGTGTGGGTTGGTGACTTTAGCAGAAAGGAGGAGTCTGTGTAGTCTCAGCAAAGGGACAGTCCTTGGAGTCCTGTGCTATTCAGAGCATTCCAACCAAATGCTAGCCACATGGGGACCTCAGCAAATGCCATCTGTTAATGGTCTAGGAAGCAAAACCTGTCTTTTTGGCGTTGGGAAAGAAGAAGCTATAAGGAAGTCTTATCAAATGCTCAAGATTTAAGGGTGTTGGTTTCTGTGGCTTGATTTTAGATTACATAGATGCTGGCCTTCACATAGGTGCTCTGGTCAGCCAAACTCTTCAGTGTGGACTGAAAGCTCAATAAGATGAGCTTTCAAGATAAGAATGAGAAAAGAGAATCTTCCCATACACAGGCCTTTTAGTCATTGCTAGAGAGAGCAATCATTGCTACTTTTACATGGCAAAGCTCCTGAGTTTCCTGTAACATTCTGGCTTTAAGTAGTCAGCTTAAGGTAGTTAGCTCTAGATGGGTTGACCCCAAATCCCACTTTGTTTGTTAAGAAGGAAATTGAAGAGGTCAAACTTGGATTACCACATCTTGCCCGGGAGCTTAAAACATTCCCCACAATGTGCTTTCAAGTTGGCCTTAGATTGGATAATTATATATGAGGGAGAAAAGTCTTGAAGACATGTTTTGTAGGCATTAGTATTCCACTGTAAGAGGCAGCAGAAGTACCTACTCATGGCAGGGTGAGTACTGTGGCCCTATGTAAAACACCAACATAGTTCATACTGGGCTACCACCAACACAGGGATCAAAGACCAGGTGACATTAGAGAAGGATTGAACATATTGGCACAGAAAGAAACATACCTAAAAATATGGCAATGTCTGTCTGCCACCTTCATGAGGCTATTAAAGAAGACGGCAGTGCCTTAGATGCTACTCTGAGAGAGGAGCTACGCAGAGCTGGACTGTGCTTGTGTATTCCACAAAACTGGCATAGACTAGCTGATAAAAACAAGAAAAAAAATTCACCATCAGCTTCTAAACTACTGAGTTTCTGCCAAAGTCTTTGGGAACTGCCTTTAAATTGGCATATGCACTCAATTCTGAGAATATAATTTAGTTTATGGAAACTACTAAATGGCTTGGAATTGACTTGTTTTTGAAATGGGGTTGGTAAGGGCCAGTGATATGATAACCTGGTGCATCCAATTCACTATAAAATCTTCACAAAGTGAGACATAATTCTCTGCAGTGAAACTGAAATTGCATTAAACTGTTTAAATCTTGACAGAATTATTCCATTCCAATAAAAGGCAAAAGTCAAAGTTTAACCGAAATAAGAACCCGAGTCCTACCACAGCATCAAGAATTCACCTGAGATGAAAAAGTAGGGGATAACAAATTTGGGACTTAAATTTTTAAAAAATTAACTCACATAGTCAGATATTTGATATCAGTCTTCGAATTTTCACTAAAGAATGTGAATGCTGGATAACTTTGAATTTTAACCTAAACAAATAAATTTAATTGTCAAATTTCTAATTTCTTAAGAAGTTTGTAATGATGATTTTTTTGGTTGTAATTTGTGGCATTTTAGAGTTTTGTTATTTGACTATATCAAACTTTTCATGTAGTCTCATTATGGAACCATTTATAAACTATATTGGTCCATAGGCATAATTTGAAGTGAGAAATAGAGTGTGAAATCTGGAAATTATTTAATTGAAGAAGTGCTATGATCCATTTCAGGATGTTTAGGCAAATCTTTACTTCCCACCATGTGTCTCCAGGATTGTGATCAAAGGATCTATAGTTGGCATGGTATTGTGGCCACATGAAAATGACAGCAGAACTGTCCTGATAGACCACTGCACTCTGCCATGAAAGAGCAATGACCTCAGATCCATCGAATGCTTAAGGCTACATCCAATGGTTTAAAACAAAGAGACCGGGGAAGTTGGGGAAGGAGGGGAAATGAGTGCTCCCATTCTTGATCTTTCTTCTACAAGAATAACTCTTCTTCTATTCACTCATGCCTCCTTATGGGTAATATTTGATATAAAAGGTGACTTTATCCAAAGAAGGACATCAATTTTCCATATTCCGTATTCAGTACCTTTCCATTATTTAAAACTACCAAGAGTATTCCATATCAGATATTACTGAATAGTTATATTCAGCTAGAATTCTTATGTAAATAAGGATAAACTTGATCTGAAGTGTACTCTATAAATACTTTCAGTCCTAAGGTATGATGGGTTAATATTTAGATTGAATTTTAATAGCAGATATAAGTCAATATGTCCTTTTAATTATACTTGCTTTTGTTATTTTAGGGGTTTAGGCTGCTGAAAAAGAAGGGTGATAATTATTTATGTTTCTGGGATCTTCTTTTTACCAATCTCACAAAGTACCAAGTAACTTCTACAATAAGGATTGAGATTCTGGCAATGACTAAGTTGTGTACTCGTCCATGCCAATTGCTACCATGGTACAAATACATCCTTATTTTCAACTGTTTTCTATTTTTGTAAAGTAGGTAAATGTTAAAAATCTATTTGGGTGTGTGTTTATGCGTATGTCTTTAAATTATCATCAGATTCTCCTGGATGCAGCACTATTTTCCTTTTTTTCCCCCATGGGATTTAAATCACAGTTTCTCACCAATTTTAGGACTTTTTTTCCATCATTAAACAGCCCATTCTTACCACTAAACATAGCTGAAGACTGGCTAAAGCCAACTATGAAGAAAGTAGTTATACCTGACTATAATTTGGGGCTAACCATGACATTTCCTTCTTGGTTTTTTGTGTCTTTTTTTTTCTTCTATGGATCTAGACTTCTAAATACAAGGTGGAATCAAGTTATTTATAATCTTTTAGCACAAACATATAGTGCTGACACATTTAGGGGCTTTAGAGTAGAAATCTTGTAGCTTATTCTTGAGTCAATTTCCTTATTATTCATTGAGTTAAATATTTCAAGTGAATTCCTACAGTATATCACAACATGAGAAGAGATTCCTATCCACTCCAGCCTTTCTTGGATTTTGCCTGGATTATTTCCCATAGTCTCTTCATTTGTCTTCCTCTAGAGTGTCATGTTCATGCAGTCACAACACCAATGAGTCCATCTTTTTAAAACTGAAAATTGCTCTGTCATTCCCTGCTTAAAATTTTTCAGTAGCTCTCCATCAGATGGTTAATGTCCAAATGGCTAAACATGGTGTATTAAAGTGCCTCTGTAATTTTGATTCTATCTACATCTTTAGCAAAACAGAACTGCTTATAAGTGCCCACATACACGCCACAAATATATATTCCTATTCCCTGTTTATGTTACTTCTTTTGCCTGTGGTGTCCTACCCTCCCTCTTTTTATGTAATTACTGCTTGGAGACACTGCTCAGTAATCTGCTCCTCCCTGGATTGGGGTTATCCCTCCCTGTGTTTCCATAACAACCAGATCATACAACCCTTATAATGTTTACCATATAATTATGAGATTCCATACAGAACATCTTTATCTTCTTTAGTAGCTAAGAGCTACTGAACAAGACAGCTTGCGTAGAATATTTAACAGTATTTGGTACATGGTAAATATACATGCATTAGTAGTTATTACCATTACTACTACTAGACTCAAACAACAACATTGGGGTAAGAACTGTTTTCGTCTCTGAAGTCTTTGTGTTTGGCATATGCATTGTCTATAACTGTACAACATAAAAGTCTTTTCCATGTTCTATAACTACATTGTGTTTGAAGTACTTTGGGGACACCATATCAAAAGGCCCAGAAAGAAGCTAGTATCTAGAACTTCTTTCCCATAATGTAGGGAGAGTTTGGAGTTTCTTTAAGAGGAAAAATATCACCTGGCCCCAAAATGTTCACACTGCCACCTTTATTATTGCCAGGGAAGCCCACTCCTCATCTCTTTTGAGATTTTAAAGGATCAAATCCTTATTTTCTTCAATGAACTTCGAAGGGGAGAAGTGAGTCTGTGACATAGAATGAGAAAAAGGACTTGGAGGAAAGTTGACGACCTACTTAGACATATTGCCAGTGACTGGTTGGAATAGCCCCAAGAAACAAAAGAGGTTAGAATGTGCTCTAAACTACTCAATAACGATGTGAGCATCTCTGATGTTCTGGCTACAATAAACATGGTTGGACACTGAGAAAAGACAACTGAAAAAAAAACGTTCTGCATAAGATGAAATTGAAAAACCACAAGAAAATGTGGAAAACTGTAGGAGGAAGAAGAAGCCAAAGTTTATTCATTACATTTGAGCAGAGGAAGGAGAAGGCCTCTTGACACAGAATTGGATTTAAAACAGAAAGACATAGACTGGAGCACATTTCTGAATTTGGGGGAGAGGGCATTAAATGGGGATATGTGCCAGGGTTGGGGAAATGTATGAGTTTCTGTTTTTGTGGGGAGGGAGGTTAACTTTGAAATTAAGAAAGAATAAAACATTCCATATTTTTTAAAAAAATTAAATTTCCCTAAATTACAGAAATTTTCACCTTATAATATTAAAATAAATCAAGGTTGAAAATTTTCTTAAATCAGTAGAAGTCTAATCTTTATCACGTATACAAGTATTATTTCTGAATTAAAATTAGAGAATTCCCTTCTCTCATTTTTCTTCCTAAAGTTTTAATCTCATTGTCCTTAGAGAACAACAACTAGAATCAATAGTTTATTCTGGTTATTATTTTTACATAAGATTGATATGTAAAAATAAGGTGAAGTTGAAGGAATTAAAAGTAAAAGAAAATGTCATTTTTTCAACCTCATTTAAAATACTCAATTTTAAATATAGTCCTATAAACTATAGATTCTTTGAGGACTCTGGTCAGTGTGTTATAATAAAATATCCATAAAATTTTTTTTTTTATTTTTTTTTTTTTATTTTTTTATTGGTTATTCAAAACATTACAAAGATTGCAGAATCACATCGGTTACACATCCACATTTTTACATAATACCATAATAGTAACTGTTGTATTCTGCTACCTTTCCTATCCTCTACTATCCCCCCATAAAAATTTTTAATAACGACTGTGCTTCAGGTTTTGAATTTTTATTAGATAAGAAGAAAGTGATAATCTATAAACAAATCAAAGTTAATACTGTGATAAACATTTTACATTTAGGTGTGTGTTATATCAAGTCTTCAACTCTTATATGTCTCATGGTGGAAAAGACTTTTACATTGCACAGTTACATTTCTATCTGTAGGTAGTAAACTACAACTATCTATGCTATACCCCAAATCTGGTATGTCTCTGATGATAAGACTCATTATTTATACAAACATTTCAACTTAATAAATACCTGTTATATATGAAGATTTTAATGTATAGTTCTGCTTTAAGGAGCTCAGAGCTTTGTTGGATAAATGATTTATACATATTAGACAATTAGGCTAATTAGTACACAGAAATTCAAATAGTAGTGGTTCATGGAATAAAATCAAGCTTCATAGTGATTAGAATGGAATGGATGCCTATCTCCCCTTTCGTTCCCTTACTCCCTGATCTCATCCATATTTCCTCCACTTGCCATCTCCCATGGATGTCTCTGACACTTTTCTATCTCTAACCCATTTCTCCTCCCTGAGCTTCAGCCTCACATGGTCCCAAGTGAACTCAACACCAGGCCCTCCATATGGGGCTACATATCCTACCTCACCTATTTGCTTGAGCCAGATCCCTGGAGTCCTTCACAGCTTAACAATCACCAAACCTGTGGATTCCACTCTCCATCCTCCCTCAAGTCCATCCAGCTTTCTCTTATCTCATTCTCATTATCATTATTTCTGTACAGCACTGAAGCCATTTCCCAACTTTTTAATTGGTAACTTATAGTCTGAGAAAAACTCAGACACGTTTATGTCTTCAAAAAGGAAAAGCCAAATTCATTACAGTGTATAAATTTAATGTAACACACAAGTAGAAAAATGTAATTTAGTTTTCAAATCTCATATTTTCCAAAGAGCAAGCCATTTTAAGGATTTGGTTACATTCATTAGAGGCAAATAATAAATAAACTTCATATATGATAGCTTGCTAAAAATTAGTATTTAATTAGAAAAATAATAATAATGAAAATTCGTATAGAGAGGTGGATCACACCAAAAACTGAGAGAGAGAGAGAGAGAGAGAGAGAGAGAGAGAGAGAGAGAGAATAAGCTTAGGAGAGGTATTTGGAATTTTTAGTACTAGGAGAAAGGCAACAACAACAACAAAAAACAGATAACGAGACTAGTAATATCTAGTAAACTGAAGATATTAAAAAAATTGAAGAGGAAATGCTCACTCATGAATGTCCAAACTAGAGCTCAAATATTCTTGTGAATCATGTGATAATATACATTAAAAACCTAAATAAATTTACATACATTTGATTTAGTGTTATGGTTTGGATCTTAAATGTCCCCTAAAAGCCCACATGCTAAAAGCAGCCTGTGGTGCTGTTGGGAGATGGGGAAGCCTTGGTCTGGATGGAGGAAGTTAGGTCAGGGAGTACGCCCTAGAAGGAGACTGGGATTCCCTGTTCTTTCTTCTTTTTCTCTTTACTCTGTGGTCATCTTGATGTGACCAGGTTTTGTGCAACATGTTCTTCTGTCATAATGTTCTGCTTTGACCAAAAGCAACAGAGTGACCATGAACTGATATTTCCGACACCATGAACCAAAATAAATTTTTCCTCACTTCAACTCATATTGTCCTTAGTCTCAGAGGTGGAACATGTATAAATATGTAAATATAGTAATAAAATATAATTAAATAATAATGAGAATATAGTTATAATGTAATCATTATAGTCATATTAAAATTAGTAGATATAATATATAAACTCTTGGTTATTATGTCCAACATATTTTAATGCATGTGTGTCAATTTCATTGAGGTAGTCACAAAACTGAAAATTTGGGGTCTACTGGGTTAAGTCAATTATCTCAGGTACTTCTTGACAGTGATGGAAAACTGATTGAAACACCCACCAAATGTATTTATATAAATGTATTCAGAAGATATGTGCTGTTATGTATCAAAACACACTAATAAGAAGTTTCAATAAATATTTGTTTAAAATACATTTGAATTTGATTGAAATTGTCTGATATTTATGGATTTCCTTGATTTTTTTTTGTACCAGGGATTGAACTCAGAGACACTCACTGAGTCACATCCCACCCCTATTTTGTATTTATTATTTAGAGACAGGGTCTCACTGAGTTGCTTAGTGCCTCACTTTTGCTGAGGCTGGCTGTGAACCCTTGATCCTCCTGCCTTAACCTCCCAGCCACTGAGATTATAGGCATGCACCACCATGCCTGGCATTGAATTTTGTTATATTTATAGAATATGTTTTTGAAGAACTGCCTTGGTTATGATATTATCTTCTTATTCAAGAATATAAAATTATTTTCTATTTATTCATATCTTGCTTTACATAGTACAATGGATTCTGCCATATTTTTTAAAAAAGTTTATTCCTAGATAATTCACATTTAAGGGTTTTTTCTTTGAGTTCATCTTTTATCATCATAATTGATACTACATAGCAAACTGAGTTTGAATATTGTAAAAAACAACATGCCACAATAAAAAAAAGTTAATAGTTTTAGTTGATTTGTTTGGATTTTTCAGGTAGATACTTAATGATAAGTTTGTTTGATTTTTATAAAATTTTTAAAACTCCTATTTGGTTTTCAGATCTAATTATGTTTATGTATAACTTCTAGAATAAGTATAAATATATATAGTATAAAATATATATTCCTTAGTATACATTAAGTAAGTATTCTTTAATTTTAGTGCCAGGCACTAAATTTTATTAAATGATTTTTCAGTAACTAAAGAGATAACAATACATTTTATCTATTTTTACCAGACTGAGATTGCAAAAATACATCAATTCCAAAAATCAATTATCTTTGGTTTATTACCTTAAGCTTATTTGTTTTATGATATTATTTTTAGCATATGTAGTCTAATTTATTTGCTAAAATTCCATTATGAACTTGATAGTGGGATAATACTAAACTTATAACAATTGAGAAGCTTCCAGAATGTACCTAAATTTACCTGTTTATACGACATAGGATAATATGTTTCTTGAAAGTTTGAATGTACATGAAACATTTATTACCATAAAAACATTCAGGTCTAATTTATATATAAATATATATACAGGCATATATATTATATAAAATGTTATAATAAATATAAGTAAATAATTATGTATTTATTGAAAAATGTTAACATTTTTAAAAATTTTTAAAATTTTTACCGTATATTTTATGCTTAATATTTTATTGTTCTCTTTTTAAATATTTGTTTCTGTGACTATAGTTTACATAAATAGATTATTTGTTTTTTGTTGTCTTAATTAGATTTGCCAATAATTTACTTATTTTATTATTGGGCTTTAGCTGTTGGATTATACATCCACTTTGTAGTTTTCTTTTTCTTTTACATTGCATTACTTTTTAAAAATGTATGACCTCCTCACTTTTTTTTAATGGCTATTTTGTTTCTTGTTGTTTTTCTATCTTTGTTTGGATACAAGTTCATCTTTACTTATTCTTTTTAAAAATGAGAGTATTTAATGTTTTGAATTTTCCTGACAACAACTTTAGTCACATCCATATATTTTAATGTTTTTGTTACTGTTATTATGAGTCTATAACTAGAGTTTTGATTTATTCTGTAGTTGGGATTATTTAGTTTTTCTTAATTTTTATGTTATTTAATATTTATTTATCTTTTTGTATTGATTTCAAATTTTATTGCAGTGTGCTGAAAGATGTTGGCCTATAAAAATAGTTTTTGTTTTTTGGAACTGAGTTTTCTTATTTAAAATATGATTAATGTCTAAAAATATTCCATGGACTTTATAAAATAGTATTCTATATATCAAGTGTTATAGACTGAATTGTATTTGCTCCAAATACATATGGTAAAGCTCTAATCTCCAATGTGATGATATTTGGAGATGGGCCTTTGGAAGATAATTAGGTTTAGTTAGGTGAGGTCATGACAGTGACCTTCTAAGAAGAGATACTAGACATTCTCTCTCCCTCTTTCTGACATGTGCCATGTGACACATCAAAAAGGTGGCCCACTGTAAGCCCTCTCCAGGAACCAAATCTGCTAGAACCTTGATGTTGGACTTCTAAGCCTTTTAGATTTGTAGCCAATCTAGAACTCTGAGACAATAAATTTCTATTGTTTGTGCCACCCAGTGTATGGTATTGTTATGACAGCCAAATAGACTAAAGTGTCAAGTTTATTGATTATGTTTAATTGTTGAGCTGTATTATATAGTTCCTATGTACTTTATCTGCAAATATTACCAGTTGTATTTTAAAGTTCTCTTAAAATGAGCACCTGTTGAAAGAAAACGAAGAGTGGAAAGGCAGGAGGCTAGAATACTGGGAGAAAGATTTGTAGTAGAGATAAATATCAACAACTTGCCCTCAAATTCAAGTATGCTCTGGGGAACATGCCCAGACACACATCAGAAAATCAAAATATAACTGAATGATGTGGATGTTACTGTTTGATGTTGATACATCCTGAAAATGGCAACTTCCTGGATTAAGACCCTGAAGTCTTTTATGGATGAACAGTAGAAAAGCTACCAGATGAGAGTATTACTGGGGATATGGAAATGTTTAAGAAATTGGGGATTTTGGAAGGAGTCTAGGGGAAAACCTAGGTCAGTTTATATAGACCAGAAAACTGGGCTGATTAACCTTAGAATAACAGGAAGGAAAAAAAAATCACTAAAGACCATTGAGCAACCATAGCATTAAAAGGCTGTATGTCAACAGAGCTCCATGTGAATATCTAAGGGAAGATTTTAATGAATATATTAAGTTAAAAAGAACACATCATTTTTGTTTCTCTCCCTCTCTCTTTCTAAGAACTTAACCACACTTTTTTTTTTTTTCAATTGAAGGTGGCAAGAGCTGCAATCTCAGTAACCTAATTACTTTTCTTTTTGTGTACACCCTTCCACCTTTCCAACTGTTGCTCATGTATGTCCATCCTGGGCTGTGTCATTGTTTCATCTGATGAAGAGCAGTTTTAATTGGAAGCTGGGAACATGCCTAGGGCCAAGAGAGAAGTGGACTTTGTTTTTCTGGTAACCAAAGAGTCAGGAAGAAATATTGAGCATTTGGAATGGGATATGGAGTGTGTCAAGAATGATTATTCAAAAAATTAATGACAAGATATGACCATGCACACCAAAATAATGAAGTCTTAAAAGTAATTTCATACTGAGCTAAACCAATTTATCTAATTGAGTGGTGCATACTCATGTACCTTGACTTATCTGTTTGTATAGTGGAATTATCTGGAGGAAATGAATACTTTCCAGAAGCCTACAACACAGGCAAACTGTGGTAAACTCTGTAATGGAAGGGGAAGTTCTGCAGAAGTATAGGAGCAAAGATATACATTAATGTCAAGGGTATTACAAAGCTGGTCAAGATAATAATGATAATCATGACTTCATGTTTTGTGTTGAAAAATTCATCCCAAAGTTTTTAAGTACTTATTTAACATCTGCTAATTAATCAGTCAATCAATCCAGTAAACATTTATAGATTTTTTTACTATATACCAGCTCTCAGCTAAGAATGGAAGAATGAGTACAAATATATTTCCTTCTTGCAGGGGAGAAGGAACACAATTACATCACAATGTGATTGAATTATAGGATCAGAACACATAGTTATTATATGTGTGGGTCAGGTTTGCATGGTGTCTAAGGTCACAGAGCTAGCTAGAAGCATGATAAAACCCAGAATTCTAATTTCTTGATTCTGAGCTCACTGTGGTCTCTACAATAATACTGCCTGCCACATAATGTTAAATACAAGCAAATTATTATGAATTGTAATTTTAATCATCATAGGTTTATTTGAAAAAAATCACCAAACCTGGACGCAGCTGAATTGACACTTCTCCTGGTGTTACTTGAGTGTTAATTTCATTTTCACTTGGTATGATTACACGAACAGATGGGTATTCTATCGAATCAACCGAACAGCCTTTGCTTATTAAATTGGAAACAATGTCACAACGTTCGCTTCTTGATCCACCTGAAATAAAATCCTGTTTAAAAAAAAGAAAATCACTGATGTTTTCAGTTTATATCATCTCAGTTATAACCAAAGAAAGTCTATACATAGCAAATATTTCAATTAAGCCATTTTCAGGGCAGAACAAATTATGCAACTGTTTAAATTAGTTGCATGTTTCCAATAAGAACAGTGGCATATTTGTCATAAATAAAACTTTAATTTCTAAATCTCATTTTAAAAGAATAAAATGAATTATTAAAGAGGAGATTGAACTCAAGCACTTTAAATGTTGTTAACTGATCACTGTAAAGTTATACTGGCTTAATTCTTTCTAAATATTTTACTTTGGAAAGACAGATCCAGAAGAAAATTCAGCCAAAATAGACCACTCATTGGTTCCAAATGTGAGTCTCAGTTCTCAAAGGACTCAACTGGTATGTTTATTATATACTGTTATGTTTGGAATATGAAAGCAAGTCCTTAGAAATACATGCCTAATTAAATGCCAAAAATTCATAAAAGAATAAATTGGAAATCTAATTTCTTAGACCATAAAGTTGTCCAGCCTCTTATACACATAACAACCTAAAAGCAATTCAGTAAACTAATGGAGATGTTCACGATGACGCGGAGAGATATAATATTGCAGATCAAATTCTCCTGACTTTGCAACTGAATCTAAAATTTTCACTACTTAGCCTTGAGTAGTTGAGAGTTATCTAAGAGACATGCAATCAACTTGGAATTAATGCAATAACCTTATTAATTTATCCTGAGGGGAAAAATTTTATATTTTTATTTTTCATGTAAACATTTGGGATTTTTTCCTAAGAATGGAAAGTGTATTGAAAATATGGAAATATATTTTATTATGCATAACATTGGCCTCAGTTATTGGGGTATTTGATTACAAATGAGCTGGATATTTGCTCAGCAATCTTCCTAGCAATGGCTATATACATTCATCATTCAATCATTTCTCCTTTAATTAAGATGATATAAAGAATTGGATTTTTAATCCATTCATCACTAAATTAAAGAATGTTGATTGAATACGTATGAAGGACAATAATTTGGTAGGTGCTGACGTAATGAAATGGAATAGAGCATGGCAGATAGAGCTCTTATCATCAAAATCAACAGACTATGGGTGAATTCACACATTAAGCAAGTAAATTTAACTGTTATGGGAATGAAATTTAGGGGGAACACAGAATATCACAGGGCATGGAAGAAGGGGATTATCAAGTTGACATGGACATTGAGTGTTGAATATAAGGTCACTAATTATAACCAGGGACAGCCAGGGCACTGGTGAGTAACAAGATACAATGGTGATAGGTAATATAACAACATTCATACAAAATCTTCATTTCTTTCTCAAATAGAGCAGGGCATGGCAAACTAGGATCAGTGAGATGATCCAAGCTTTGGCCTATTTTTCTATGGTTTAAGTGCCAAAAAATTCTTTATACATTTTAAAAGCCTGTAACATAACAACAAAAGAAGAATGTGTGATAGGGATGGTGTGTGACCCACAGAGTCTAAATTTATTATGTAGTCCTTTTTAGTGCTCATCCTGAATTAGAGCCTGCCTCATCCTGTAATATATGCATTAACTAAAAGGCAAAAGGGGACATGTCTTTCTTTCCAATCAAAATCTCCAGGTGTCATTTGATAAGTTCATTATGGAAACAAAAACATTCAGTTTGCTTTGTTGATTAATCATATGCCAGAAATTGAAGATAGCCAAAGCCTTAGTTTTTTAATCTGAATTTATTCTATGTACTGTTAAAATATTCTATGCATATGTGATAGAATTTATAAACAACATGGAGTTCCCTAGAGAGAGGTAGCAAATAACTGCTATAGTATGTGTCCCATTCTTCCCGAGATCCCCAGGCTAAGTGGGGGACCTCATTTCTCCCAAGTAGGGGATACTGATAGTACACAAGTCTTGGTACATGTGTGCTTGATCATGTGTCAGATGACATATTACAGACGAAGACCACATGCATTTTACAGATGTAAAAACCTAAGACTTCAAGTCATGGAAAGCAAATAAAGTACAAATAGCTTTATTTTCTTCTTTTTAGCCGGTCAGAGACTGTTATTTGTGCTTACAGAATGGAGAAGAAAGGAGGGGTGTCATTTACTGTAACTATACATCAGTTTATGCCATGTGACCTTTAAATGTCAAATAGTTTTGCTGAAATCGGCAAAATGTTCTCTATTATTTTGCAATATCTGAATCAGCACAGCTGTTTTTATCCCACTGTAAAAACTAAGTCAGAAAAACATTGCCAATTGGCCAATTAGGTTTGAAAAGGGAAGAAAAGACTGTGGCATCATACTCAAGAATGGAATGTTGTTCCTGCCCGTTGTGGCCTACTTTTCACTCTGTACAAAAGAAAAGCAATTTGAAACCACACCCTTTTAATTTTTGATATTTTGTCATTTTAACTTATTCTAATCTTTATGCTTTACTTTTTTTCCTACAAGAAAAACAAAAGCAAATTCATAGTCTAAGTTTCTACATCTAAAATGTCTCTGAGAATGAAAAGGTCAGGTTGAAGTTACCCTGGCAAGTTTTTTATCAGTTGTTACTTTCATCTGTTTTCATATAGTATTCTGGTGATATAAATAACTCAAGTTTTCCCCCTACTAATGTCTGAGTCTTTTTGACTGTCAAACATGGCAACCTTCGCAGAAATGGAAAAATTCTATCATCTTCCTTTTGACAGCGAATGTCCTTCATATCATATTTTAGAATAACTGTGCTCCTCTAAGCTTCTGGCTGTGCTGTGACACTCTATATCAGAGTGGCAGCCAGGGGAGGAGGGTAATTCTTCAAAACTTAACGTGTCTTTCATAGACATTAATTAACAAGACACATAAGGTATTAAACCTAATACTGATGAGGTCCTTTGTATCCCAATTGTTTTCTGATTACTTCCATGTATCATGGAAGAAAAGAGAAAGTAAAAGACATGGAATGGCAGATAAAAATGCTACATAAGAAAACAATCCAAGTGAGTATCCACTGTCTAATTATTTTGTTATTTTTAATTTCTACCAGCCTTGAAAATGATATAAGCCAGGCTTATTTTATCATTGTTTATGTTCTCATCATGAATAGGGAAAAACAAAACCTCATCCTTCCCTTTCCCTTCAGCTTACTGGCTGAGAAATCAGAAACACAACTTGCATCTGTGCTTAAATGATGGATGATCCTACAAAATTCAACAATGCTTTCTGTCTCCCAAAGATGTCAGGTAAGCCTGAAGGGAGTGGACAGCTCCTCTCAAAAATGTTGCCAACACTGGCCAGAGCCGTAAGACTGGGTGCTTGCTCTGAGGTAGTTATCAACACAGGCAATCATCTTCATTTTCTAAGCCTCACCAAAGCTCTATAGAATTATGACTCCTATTCTTAATTATGAATTCTATTTCTTAACAGTCCCTGTATGCCACATGTTGCTTTATTATGTCTTCAAAGACTGTGAGGCAGGTGCAGATAGTAATCCCAGTTTGGAGGTAGGGAAAACTGAGGTTCAAAGTGATCAACATATCCAAGTTCACAGAGTTAGAAACCGGTGGAACTGGGATTTGAATCCAATTTAGTCTCTCTTTTGGGCCTGTTTTTCAATATATAAATCAGACTATACCACGTTGTACAGAAGAAAATTTAGTGACATGAACAGTCAAGTTAATTTCTTAACATTTTTCCCTGAGTAGTCCATCTGAGGGTTTGCCCACTGTGGACAAAGGACCTGCCCCCCACCATCCCTCACTGCGTGGGTAGCCACCTTTCTCTCCCTTAGCCCTCCCTCCACCTGACTACTGATCCCTCTAAATACCCCAGATCCTTCCTTCTGTTTCAGGACTGATTGTTTTCACAGAGTTGTGGCTTTTCTGATGCTCTGTGTCAGTCAGAACTGTGAGATGGAATGAGGCTTCCTCTGGAATCTGCTGTTCCAGTTGGCTGACAACTGGGCTTCAGAACCATCTTTGAAAGTTTCTCCAAATACCCTTCCCAAAGCACTGGAGGTCAGGTGGGCAAGTTTCGGGACTCTAAGGATCTTTCTTAGTGAGGAAGTAAGAATCTAAAATAGCATGATGTTGCTTAGGTAAGAAACATTCTTAACAGAGAGAATAAGTAAACTCCAAGTTCAAGGTTATACAGATGAAGACAGACTCAGAGAATGGAATGAAGTCTGCTGGTCTTTGGCTCATAAGAAGTCATGAGATTGCACCCTAAGACTCAAATTGTCTTGTCTGTCACATTGCTTGGCTCCATGGGTTGTGTAAAGCCCTTCTGAACTCAGGAAAGGATTTCATCTTTTTGCTGGTGGAGCCCAAAGTGCAGGTGGGGAGCTCCAGGCTGTCAGTCAGAAATCTGTTGATTTATAGACGTGGCTCGTGGCTCTGTCTTGTGTACCCGACCCCTGTCTCTCCCCTGACTTGTTTCATCGAGAATAGTTATGCCTACTATCCTTGATTACTTTTTCCTGCTGGGGGCTGCCTCAGGACAAGCAGTAACAAGAGAAGGTGGAAAGATGATGGTAATTGTAGTTGCCGAGTTAAGTCAGAGGAGATCAAAGCCACAGTTTTATCTCCATATCAAGCAAAAGGTCCTTAAAACCCTATCTGTTCCAATTCCCAGGAGCTTCACAAGTAAATATAAAATTGCCTAGACAATCTCACAACAAAAGAAACCCCAATGTAGCAGACAATTTCTTTAGTGCAACTTATTATATATAGATAGTTTTGATTGAATATAATTGACAAAAGAAAAAAGAACTTTCAAAACAACTTTAGAGCCAAGAAAGAAGAAATACATTATAATTATTACACTAAGAATTTTGCAATTAGGATTTTTCTCTTATAGAATGCAAAGACACTAATTTTGAAAAATAACATTTTCTAGATTATTCTCTATTCCATAGAACATAGTATATAATATTTCATGAACAAGTCACATGTTAAAAGCATCATATTTTCCATATGTAACCAATAAATTCATGTACAATGTCAGGAAATGAAGTAAATCATTTATCTTCAAGTAGTTCAAATAAAAACAAATAAAATGGACCAATAAATTAGCTTGCTTTTCTTTAATTTGGAAGCACAAGCTAACACTCCAACTTGAGTATATGACCTTGTGCCTCAAGCTTCAGCAAGAATTTCACACGGAATCCTATGGAACTATCAAAAGTTATTATCTGTGTTTGCCACTTCTTTCTATAGTACAGATGGAAAACATGAAATGGTTTTCACTTCATTTCAAAATTACCACAATTTTCCCAATAAAAAGTTATATTTGATTTTATATTCAGCCAAATATGCCATTTCCAAGCATAAAACCAAATAAAAAATTCTTGTCAGCATTATCTTTTTTTTTTTTTCCTGATACAGCTTCAAGGCACAAAATAGTCAGGCAATGAAATCATCCTAGAGAGAAAGTCAAATGTGATGAAAAGAAAAACAAGGAAGAAAAAGAAGAAAAATGGCACACCTCTTGAACACACCATCCACATTCTGGACCCAGCTCAAGGCACCTGGCACAGGACACTGCGTCTGAAGATGTGCATCTATTGTCTTCTGTAATGGAGGATAGAATGAGCTGTTATGGTTGATCTCATATTAGGAAGTGTAAGCAATTCTAACCAGAATGGTTTTTTAAAATATTTTTTAAATTGTCCATGGACCTTTATTTTATTTACTTACATCTGGTGCTGAGAATCAAACACAGTGCCTCACATAGGCTAGGCAAGTACTTTACCACTGAGCCACAGCCCCAGCCCTAACCAGAATGGTTTTGAAAATTTAAATAAGATGACCTTTTGTTTTAAATACATGACATCAAATAATGTATATTTTCTTTAGGAACAGTCAACCTAATTGCAACTATCAGTTACCCAGATAGGTATTACTTAGTTTTATATGGGAGAAAGGAGGTGATGGAAATTGATTTTAGATTTTGTAGTTTGGCTTGAAATCACTGCAGTAAGAGGGGATCCTCCAAATTATTTAGTATGTTCAAGTCTCATTGTATTTCCTATTCTCTGAATCAAGTAGGTTTGGGTGGAGAGATTCTGGAGTTATTCTTATAAAAATTAGCATATGCAGACATCATTCTCCACGTGTAAAGCATGTTGAGTCATAGTGAATGAAGCGTCAGAGAAATAATCTTGATGGACATTTAACATAGTTAAAATGGAAATTCCAATTGTGTCAACATTGATTTTTTTTGGTGTGAGAAATACTAGAGCCAGACACAATGGCATGACTCAGTATTTTATAAGTGGTCAAAAAATTTTTAAAAAGTAAGGTGGTCAAAAGTAAAGTGGTCTAATTGAATGAATGAATTGTTTTAGTTAACTCAATTCAATTTCTCAGATTGGATCACGTACGATTCACTTTTCCACATGTGGACAGGGCTGGGGAGTAGGACACCCTTAAGAATGGCTTCTGGAGGCAGTGACATCTGGTACCACTTTGCCATCTCATTTTGTTTCTTCTAAACTGTGTTCCTCTTTAACAACTCTAATAGGAATTAAAGAAAACTCACATTTACCCAGATGTGTGGTTCTGTGTACATAACCACACACTGACATGTAGTTTTAAAAGGGATAGGGACAATTCCAGTTGATTTCTATTTACTTTCTATTTCTCAAATTCCCCAATATTCTGGAATCCAGGGTAAAACAGTCCTGCCTTGGATGTGGCTCAGCATGGGTGTTGGCAGTGCCAGCAGAGGTGATAACTGGGCAGCAGTACCCTACCCTGTATGTCCCAGGCCTGGTTTGGGTTAAGTGAAGCATCCTTCTCTAGAACCCCTGCTAATTTGTTATCTACTCTCCGAGTCTCCTTATACTATTTGTACTTGGCTTTATAACATCATTTTAAACACATTATCTGAAAGTCCTTCACTGGTCTTTCCAGATGTGGCCTAGAATTCCAAGAACTAAAATTTACTAATGTTTTAGTTAATTCACTACAAGCATGGCCACCTAAGTGTGGAGGCTCCTTAGACTAAAAATCTTCCATTTGGTTTAACTGCAAAATGTGAAATCTGCTTACCCCTAAACATATTCAGAAGAGTGAGAAACCTTTCCAGTTTTGTTCTCTGAAAGAAAATTGATATAGGTCAAGAAATCAAGCACACTGGCAGAGTCTTATGATCTCAGTGTGTACCCAAAATTTGTAAGTTAAAACTCAGTCTCCAGTTCAGTAGTACTAAGAAGTGGGACCTGTAGGAGGTGATTAGACCTGAGGCTCCTCCTTGGTAAATAGGACTGGGCCCCTGAGACAAGAGGCCTCACACGTGTTCAGCCTTTTCCACCAACTGCTTTTTTTTTTTTGGCCATGTGAGGTAGAAAGCCTTCATCAGACTCTGAATGAGAGTCTTTATCTTGGTCTTCCCAGCCTCTAGAACTGTAAGAAATTAATTCCTGTGAAGTTTGGCAATGTAGCTCAGTGGTAAAACACTTGCCTACCATGCATGAGGCCGTGGGTTCAGTCCTCAATAACACACACACACACACACACACACACACACACACACACACAATAAAATAAAAATAAATTTCTGTGGTTTATAAATTACCCAGTGTTTAGTATTATGCTAGAGCAACATGAAAGGATTGAGATTTAGATATAACTTGATTTTTACAAGCTGTTGGCCTTGAAATAAGTAGATCATGGAGTAAGAGCTATTTCAGTTCACCCTTGACCAAGCTTCTTACTCAACAGGTAGAGCTTTCTTGTCAGTAGTGAAAACTGCAGTCTCATGGAAGGGAAGCTGCATTAGATTAAGACTCTAGTCTTAATCTAATGGTTGTAGGATTTTGTCCCAAGTTAATCCAAATTCAAACTCAGGTTGGGTTCGTACTCCTGTAGCACACATGATACATAACAAATTTACAAGGAAAAAAAAAATCTCTTTTCTTTAAAAAGTTCCAGGCCAACTTCTGTTGTTAAACTTCAGACAACTAAGGATGTTGACTGAGAGGGATAGACACTTCGGTCCTGTCAATACTTCCCAGGTTCCGGGGCTGACATTTCTCAGACTCTACGTAACTACAGGGGGAAAAAAATCCCATAAATGGATCTGGAGGAGGCAGATCGTATGGTTCTGCAGAACTGGAGGAAAGCCATAAATTGCACTCCATGGGAACTGTGTCAAACATTATTTCTGGAGAGTGTCATGGTTATACTTCACAGAAGACAAGCTAAATACACTTTGACAGGCAGAATTTTAAAGGTTTTCTTTTTAATTTTAAAATGTGCAAGTGAGTAAAATACCTAACATGCAAATATCACATCAATTATAGCAATTCTTGTCACTGAATGGGCAAAATATTATAAATGCTACCAGTTAGCATATACTAGGAATCTCTCTCTCCCTCCCTCCTTCTCTCTCTCTCTCTCTCTCTCCCACTCACACACATGCGAACACTCACACACCTTTCTGTGAGAATAGAATCTAAGCACACACATCAACTTCAAGGCACAATTGCTGTTTACAGACACTGGCAATTTGTCATCAGCCTTGGGTTTGCCCAGCTCATTTGCCCTCTCATCTCTGACGCAAGAACACAGCAGGAAGGCTGCTTTCCTGTGGTGGTTTCTAGCAGCCCTGGGCACTGCCCTGACACCTCATCAGAGCATGTGCCTGACTGATTCTGCTTCCCACTCTGTGATTGGGGTTGCTACGTGCTCAGCCATTAGTCCCAGAATGGCACACTAAGCACCCTATTCTCCATATTCTAGCATTGAATTTTTATGAAGGAACTTTTTATTGATCCTTATGAAAATTCATAAGGACTGGAAGCAGAATGACATTGTTTAAAACTAACTATCATCGAATTCTTCTTTTTGTGTTCATTTGTTTTAGCCCTCGGTGCCTCGGGAACTCCATGTTATTAAAAAAAAATGTGCTGCCTTGGCACAGTGGTAAAGGATTTGACAGTCTATTGACAACAAGTGCATACATTCTAAGTAATTCTATTGCTTGGTCTATGAGTGTGGGAGCATGGACAGGATGCTTATTTTTTTCTCATTATGTTACTACTGCAGGTAACAGACTGATGAGGCAGCATTGCTAACAGACTAACTAGGAAGGAACCTTCAAACCTCCATAGCACTGCTGCTTATCAGCCATGTGCCCTTAGGTTAGCTACTTCAAGTCTCTAAGCCATCATTTCCTACACTGCAACACAGGGCTAACTACATCCACACCAAGCTGCTGATATGAAGATGAAGTGAGACAAAACATGAGAAGCGTAGTGCTCAGGGCACAGAGGGCATTCCGTAAAGAAGCTGTTATAATCTCATTGTAATAAATCACATGTACATATACATACACTTATGTATGTATTACCTATTTGTGTGACTATGTGTGCATGTGTTAGGTTCTAGGTTCAGAAAAAAGGAAGATGTTATATGTATTTACATTTGTAGTAAATATAATTTGCTATCCTTAATGTGAAAATCCCTTGGATCAAAAAGACCAAGTTTGAAATACATAGCTAGTATATAAAAATTGCTATTAAATAAAAAGTTATTGTGTTTGTTTAATTGTTTAAAATGACTCTTAAAATCAAGAAAGTTAAATATAGACAAATCAGACTGATTTATTACAAATACACTTTTTGTCATGACCCTGAAATGCTCTTAGAATGCCTTAATTTTATTTCTATTTTGCAAGGTAAACATTGATTGAAAACAAGCAATTTTTAAATTATTTCCCAGAATTAAATGTGTATGACACATGTGAAATGACCTAACTGCCAGTCAAAAATATTATAAATACCCATCATCAAAAGGATAGAGTACCCAAATATCAGAAATTACATATTTATGATCTATGCTTAATCATTTTTTGTTTTGGATGATGCAATTTTTTTTCATATTACTTTGCAAATATTTAATCTACAGAAGTGAGAAAGAGAAATAAGTACACAAAAACAAAAATCTCCAAAACAAAACAAAACAAAAAAAGACAATGGAAATTTCAATGTTTGCATTGGGATCTTTCCATAAATCAATGATGAGATAAGCGAAAATTACAAAGAAACATTCCTTGTTTTGTGTTGTTGTTAATCTTTATAACAATCTTTCAGTATAACATAAAGAATATCTACAGTTATCTGGAAGAAGGAACATATAAAGACTGATAAAGATTGTAGTCCATGATATTTATAACCAATTAGAGTCTCCTATCATGCCTAGACAGAATTATTTGTGAGAAATGTTTTTTTTTTTTTTCCAGGCAGTATCCCTTTCTTAGTTGATCTTACTAAACAAATTAAATTAATCTCGATAAATGCATAAAGCTACTTCATTTAAAAAAGCAAATATCTACAAAGAATACATATTCTACTTTGGTAACAGTTGAAACTAGACAAACTGGCCACATTCAAGTGTAAGGTTCAAACTATAACTCTGAATTTTTTGTTTTATACATTATATACATATCTATATAATTATGATGTTACAGAATATGTTTATATATTGATTATGTCATACACATGTGTGTATATATTATATATAAATAAAATCATGGTCCTCTAAATGTTACCAGTACCTTCAAAAATATAGTATCTGATCATTGAAGTTCTCTTTTATGCAGAAATTTAATGCATGCTATTATTTGATATAAAAATTAAGACAAAGAAATACATTCAAATTCTGATTATTTTCTATTAGCAAAAAACTCCAAGTTTTGGATTGAAGTTTCCTAAAGTTTCTTACAAAAATAAAAGGAGGGAGTAGGTAGTTAATCCACTTCTTTGGAAATCGGACACCGGAAACAAAACATAAGTTAAATTTTAATGGGGACTCAGTAAAGGGGATATGAAAAAAAGGGAGAGGCATGGGAAGCTTGTTGGAAAAGCCAGGTGTGAGCAGGAAAGCTCTGAGGAACTAAAGAAGACAGAAGGCCAGCAAATGAGCACATGGCATGGTATCTCCAAACAAGGGAACAAGAAATCTACACAACTTCTTCTAGTTTTCCTTTTTCTCTGGGTTTTCTTGTATTTTATAAATATATAACACAAGCCATGTTATTTCATAGCATTTTCATTTGCCATTTTATTTAGTATTTAGAATATATGAGACGAAATTTTACTGGCAAAGAAGAAGAGTTTAAAAATTGCATAATGTCTGTGGTGAAACTTTAGCTACTAAAATGATTTCTGTGCAATAAATGTGTATTTCAACTGTGCCCATAGAGAAGTGGTTGGAAAATTCATCTTGATATTTTAGTTATGGTCCTAAGTTATGGGTTTAGAAACCACTACCCTCTATAGTATCATCCAACAAATTACTCCTGTTTGATTAGTTTCAAATTTGTAGAAAGTGGCCATTCAGCCCATAATAATGAAAATGAATATCTTACTGGGGAAAATTATTTTTTTGAAATAATTTCCACTCTTCTTTGATTTGAAAAAACATATAACAGTATGTATGTTGAGTGAAAGCACAATTTGGGGTTCTGGTGATTAGGTTTGGCAGTTTGAAGGTTCATTTAAAGGAAAGGAGATGGCATATTATATTGCAGTTTAAGAGAAATGTGAAGGAATGATAAAACTGTAAGAAAAAATAATTATCAGAGGAAAACCTAGATAGAGATCCTTGGAAAGTGGTTTATTGAGAAAGGAAGTGAGGTAAGGAGAGGACAAGGCACTAAGCAAAGTACAACTGAAGTCTACTACCAGACTGATCCTACCCAGGGCTCTAAGGATAAAAGATGCCACAGTGTTTTCCTGCCCTGAGGCAAGGGAGCCTGGCTTTAAACCCTGAGCTGAGTGTTACTAGGCAGCCTGGTGAAGGGTAGAGTAGGGTTGACCTCCCAGACACTTCTAAGCAATGTGGCTTCTTTTGGTGGAGGGCAATTCTTCTGAAAAGGCGGCAGCTGTTAGCCATCAACAACCATAACTTAGAGCAGCTGGGGATGGGTGTGCCTGCCCTATAAAATAAGTCCCAGTGGGCTCCAACAACATCTACTACAACGCTCTACCCCATAAAGTGATAAACAACCAAAGAATTGAGGTAGAAAATGCTATTTGCCCGCCTGTGCTATTTCTTCACTGACAGTGTCCTAGATTTATTGAAGATGGCACTAAGAAGAACTGAAATGCCACAATCCCCAGCTTCTCTTGCAACAATGCTGGTTGTATAACTAGTTCTACTGATTGGGATGAAGCCGGAAGTTGCTTAATGGGGCTTCTGTGAAAGCTCCTCAGAAAAGAGTGTTGCCCTTTGCATATCTTCTTTCTTTCTGCCTGAAACATAGATGTGGTGTTTTGACCTGCAGCACCATATTTAGAGAGAAGTTGTCTTAGGGAAGCCACTGCTAAAGATGCAGAAACGAGGGGGTTCCGGCCTCTCCTGGTACACTAACTCTGCCACTCAGAACTCTCTGATGGGAAGAAGAAATTTTACACCAATCCTATTTAATGTGCTGCTTTTAAGAGCTCTCTATTTTTTTAAAAAAATTATTAAATTGATTAATTTATTTTAATTAGCTATATATGACAGCAGAATGCATTTTGATTCATCATATGCAATTGCAGCACAACTTCATTTCTCTGGTTGTACATGATGTAGCATCACACCATATGTGTAGTTACACATGTACCTACAGTAATGATGTCCATCTCATTCCACCATTTTTCCTGCTCCCATGAACCCTCTCACTTTCTTGATATTGTCCTTTTTATGTTTTTATTTGTTTTAATTAGTTATACATGACAGTAGAATGCATTTATGCACTTTTATATATCATACATAGATGGGAAATAATTTCTCACTTTTCTGAGTGTACATGTTGCAGGATCATATTGGTCACACAGTCACATATATACATAGAATAATAATGTCTGTTTCATTCTATTATCTTTCCTATCTCCACATCCCCTCTCCTTCCCTCCCTTCACTTCCCTCTACCTAATCAAAGGTAACGCTATTCTAAGAGCTCTCTTAAATCTAACAGATTAAAACAATGTCTAATCAATGAATTTTCATCTGAGTTTGAAAGCTAAGAAGAGAGTAACAAACATAATTCAGCTTAATAATTCTTTAAAAACTTGTTAAGCCTAACTTTACTCTATGTGAAGCAGACCACTCATATTGAAGAGATGTAATTTTTCATGTTTCGTTAGACTGTTTTCCTTTGGAAAACTGAGATTACTAGGCTATCAGTTTCTGGCCTCACAAAGGCTTAAACTCATTTTCTTTATATTCCCAGTACATGAGTCTCACACCTGGATCACACTCAGAAAAAAATGTAATGAATAAATGAAATTCTATGTTGAGGTTAATTTAGCAATTTAATTACTGAGATTTTTCTAACTTTTGACTGCTTATGATTTTAAATAACCTTCATTTCCAAAAGCAATTTATTTCAAAAGGCAACATTACTATGTTTACTTAATGATATACATCTGGATGAATTTATCTTGATTCTTTCAAAACTTGAAAACAAACTTACCTATAGTGACACTTTTTTGTTTGTTTGTTTTTTATATTTGGTATTTTGTTATTGTACAATTCTTCTGATTTATTTTAAGAAAATCAAATTTCTTTCCAAAGAACTTTGGATATTTAATAAAATGATATCAAATTGAAATAACCACTACATTCCTTTACATTTTGTTGTTGCTTAGATCTAAACCATATTTTGATTCAGCAAATGTCCCTTTTCCCTCTAGATTTAAATAATTTGTTACTGAGCAGAACTTCCTTATAATGCCAGTATTAGGAAATACCACTAATATCTTTGCTTCTCTAAATTTGAGTTTTTCAGGCTTTGATTATATGCAACCTGTATGTTTCAGAGACAAATTTCAACCTTTCCTGCTACACAGCAAATAATTCACGTGATTATAATAATGTTTATGCTGGCATAAAATCGTTGGAGAGCAAAAAAAAAAAAAAAAAAAAAAAAAAAAAAGTCCCTTTTGATCCTGGGCAGATTAGGGAAGGATGGAGCAATGCTACACATTCCACTAGTCTGCCCTGCCTTCTTTGGGGCAATCCCAATGTGAGTCAGAGCTTAAAAGGGCTGGGACAGCATCAATCATAACTCTAATTCATGATGGAATTTACAAGAAGAACCACTGTATAGCCACTAATGACACTCATTGGTATTGAAAACCATTATCATAAGAAGCTTGGTCAGATGGGACCATAACAGAATTTTGTGTTGTAATCCACTTATACACATTGTAATCAATTTTGCTCTGAAAATGCTCCAATTGTTGCACATAGTGGGTGACTGTACATTTTATCATTTTATGCTCTACCCTGAATATCTTTTTTTTTTTTTTTTCCTTGAAAGGAAAAAAAGTTCTACCGGAACAACAAATGTAAATTGTTGCTTCTGAGGCAAGTGGAAGATTAAGGTCACTCTAAATTCATGTTAGTTTTGGTGTTGTGGAATGAAAAACAAAAATATCCAAGACACTTTATTCAAAGATTAGAAGGAACATGAAAAGAGAAAAAGAACCCCAAGTGTTAGCCATGAAGGACTCTCACTACAAACACCTTGGCCTGGAGCTGGTTTTGAAGAATAAGTAAAATGCAGAAATCTGGTTGAAAGTTGATTATGTTTAGATCACATCCTATGTACATCTTGACATATATTATTTGATGTGCGAAGCAGATGAAGGAACATAAAGAATGTTTGTCATTTGCATTTGAAAATGACTTGGCAGTTCTTATTTTTTCCTAGGCCATGACATTTCTTTGGTGGGCCAAATGGTCACTCAGCATAGAAGAATAGCTCCTGAAGAGCATCCCATTCAGTTTTGCAGTTGGCTGTTTATCTAAGCACAGCAGTTTGTCCTCTGACACCTGGTGGGAATCTGTGAGAAAGTAAAGTGAGAGAAACTCAAGTGGAAAGATGGGGGTCTGGGCTCTCCACATGTCCTTCCTAATTCAGACCTGGAACTTCAAAAAGCCTCAGCATCTCAAGACTCAAGAAGGGTTCCAGAGGCCCCTGAGGTAAATTCTGGTTAAAGCTGTATTTGTCTAACTTGGAAAAGCAATATTAGTCATGTGCTTTGTTTCTTGTTTTAACTGGAACTTTTCCATACATTCCAACTGTCCTGTTTATGAGGCACACTCCCTTTCTATAAAAGCCAAAGTATTCACCGTTTCCCACTCTGTTCCTCTAAATAATATTTTCAATTTAACATGCTAGATTGAAAGAGTTCCAGGGGCTCTTCCTATTTTCCTTTCCTCTCCAACTCTTGGCAGGTATGAATTTCCTTTCTTCCACTTTAAAAACATAACAAAAAAACCAACAACAACAACAACAACTGTTTTTCATGTCGAATTTAAGTGCCTTGGTAAAAAAAGATTAAAAATAACAGCTCTTGGATAGTAGGAATGCATTTACTAGGTAGTATCTTTAAAATCTGACGTCCCATTGCAGGTGTGCATTTGATTAGAGCAGAAATGTGCCACCCTAAACTGTAAGGAATTTTGTTTCAAGTAAAATAAACATATAAAACTCAAAGTAAATTTTAGTTCACTTACAATTTGGTTTTCTTTGTGTTACATTGCAAAATTCAAACAAGTTAAAAAAATTGGACACTGCCACCTTGAAAAATGAAATCCATATATACAATAGGAGAAAATCAGAGAATATTAAAAAATGGGTCATATATCAAGCATTTTGTAAATTTATAAAAATCCAATGAGAAAAGCACTAATGCCAATTTTGCAGAAGGGAAATTAAACTTCAGAGAGGCTAAACTGCATCCCAAAGTCACACAGCTAACAAGTACAGGGACTGAGTTTAACTATAGAGTCTTTCCTTCTGAACACTGTCCAAAAAGGGAATAACATAAAGACAGCTATTCCAAATTAAGACTGGAAACCCTTTGGTATTACTATTGTTAGTCCTTAAGTGATGACTCAATAATAATTCCTGTGTACCTCAAGATAATTCTTTAATACAAATAGAATGTTGTTATTTTTCCAATCATCCATACCAAGGCAATCTCATTTTCCCACTCTAAAAACAGGGATGTTAGGTTCTCCTCAGCAGGATTATGTTACCCCCACAGTGCCAAAGACCTCCCCAAATACTTCAGTGCCCTTTTCAAAAATTCATTTTTTTTTACTATGCACAGGGAAACTCTGAGTTTTTAGCATAAAAGTCCCAGCCTGAACGTCTCCGTGAGCGCATGAATCAGATTGGCGGGTGCTTGTTCAGTATGGGAGAGCAGCTCCTTTTACAACTGTGTTTCCCCATCTCCTGCCAGGGGATGTCTCTGAGCTGCATGCAAATTAGGCAGAAGCACATGAAATGGTGTTCCCAGTTGCTGTTTCCATTTGTGAATTTCCAGTTCTGCCCTGGAAGCCAAATCTGGAACAGGGAAGAAGGCAAATTGTTCTCGTCCTAACCCTGTAGTCTCCTGACCTTGGTTTGACAATTTAACTCTGCTGAGACTGTGCCTGCCAGCTAATGAAGTGGGGAAACTGATCCCCCCCCTCATTCTGTGCTGCATTCATCCTCTGTGCCATGAAAACACTGAAAAAGTAGAGTATGAGTTAAAATGATTGGTGGGGAACTCTGACTTTACAGCACATACAATTCTGTTAGTTTATGGATTATTTTAAGGATACTTGTACAAATAGAAAAGATTTATTTTAAAAGGTCACCAAAATCCTTATACTTCAGATTTAACAGTTGCCCACAATGCAAAATGATGATTCACCGTTTCATGTTCATCATTGTCAGCAAAGTGATATGAACAAACTTTTTGGGGGTTCTGCATATCAACTGCAGCAAGAGTTTCTCAGGCCTATGTGTCTGTCAAACCCTATACATCAATATTTAAACTGATGAAGTTTATTGGTTAAATTATATCAGTACAAGCTATTTAAAATAGCATCATAAATAAACTTAGATGGAATCCTATTTGTACAATCTGTGCATAGTGAAGAAACATGCTTTTTCTGATGCTACATAGAAAAACATTAAGTTACATTATATAGCTTTTAAAAAGTGAACCAATGACACATTATATAAGTCTTTTGGCTTACAGATTGCTTAATGGTTAATTAAAGTTGTTTATCCCTATACAGTATTTGATTGATTTACAAATTTTCTTCTGTGCAGATTAAGAGGTAAATTATATAAATGTTTTTTTTTCATATGGATTGAGCTCAGTTGAGATGATAAAAAAATATTTTCACATTAAAAAGTTTATTTCTTATATTCTACTTGAATTTTTTGTAACTCTCAGCAGCATGAGAAATTAACAGAACATGTAGTGACACCAGTGTAAGATCATCATAGTAATTACTGCTATTATTAACAGAAATGTAGTAATGCTAATGTAAGATCACCATAGTAATTAATGCTATTACTATCACTAATAATACTAATGTGATTTGAACTACACAACAATATATGGTTTATATCATATTCTCTACAGTAAAATTTCTTCTATCCACAATTTCAAGAATGATTCTAAATATTTATATCTATTCTAAATTTTATTTTATTTAGGTGTTCAGGCAAAAGAAAATTCTGAATTATAATCAAAAGATTTTAACCTAATTGTACCTTATAGGATAGATACTGAATCTATTATAATAATTAAATTACCTTCAACTATTCCAATTAATATTTGTCCTATTTAATTTTGCTGGAATTTGAATGCAAACACACGGTACAGCTAGTATACATAGGAAATTTTATATTAATGCCATATTATCCATACTGTCCTTTAAAATTCTTGTTTCATAGTCCCCATAATCCTAAAATAATCCAGCTACAGCTTCCCCTTCATCATAACTCATCTTTGCCTGGAGTCCATCATTACCTAGAGAAATTTTCAAACAGTTTTAATGCTCTCCATGCTCTGACTGCTGCTGTTGGGATACTACCCCAAGCCCCACCTCTGAACACTTATCCACTTTTTTTCTTTCTAAATTCACAGTTTTGATTCAATAGGCCCTATTTTGCTATCATCACCAGACACATTTAATGTGTTCTAACTTTTACAATGGATTTATCACTTTGCTCCAGGATTTTCAGCCTCACCCAATTCACTCCCACACCTCACTGCCTCCACCATGGACAGAGCTACTAAGAATCCCCTAGGCCAGTGGCTTCCACAGGAATTCTCACAGGCCATTAAGAGGACCACTGGATCATAAAACCGCACAGGAGAATTTAGGCTCAAGTAACCAAAGAGAAGCTAAATAGTGACAAATTCAAGAAGAATCAGAGAATGAAACAGAAAGCATGCTACTGCGCCAAGAACTCTAAAACATGAAGTTGAAAGTACACAGAAGTAGGTCAGACACAAATGGGATAACACATCCTAAGCAACAGCTCAAATCTGTTTGAAGTTGCCTTGAGCTGCCTTGGGGAACATAGCCATGAGCCAGATAAGGACTGAAGAGACCCTTTTAAAATTTCTTTCTCACCTCATTTGGCTCCTAAACCCTACTTTTATTCAACATGTTTTTTTTCACATTCACTATTCTAATTCTTCTTCTGAATCATTCAAGAAATTTTAGCATATCTTCCCATTTAGATATGATCTTAGATTTACTTTATATTACAGAGAATAGCTAAGTGATCTCAGTTCTTTTCAACTCAAAATTATCTTTGTTCTCTGTTTGGAAAAGGAGATTTCTCTTCCTTGCCAAAATCATTTCCTCTTTGCCTTTGAATGAATTGCTCATTCAAAGGCAAACAATAATTTCCTAATTATATTTAGCAACTAGGTTTTAGCAATGTTTAAATGTCCTCTGCCTTTTAACAGTGAGTGGGCACTCGGTTACTTCAGCCACTCTCACACTACTACCATATTCATCTCTTTGGCTATTTTCACATCCTCTTCCTCACCTTCACACCTCAAGGTTTCATGAGCTAACAAAACTTTAAGACTCAGCTCCTCACACATGACTACCAAATTAGTACCTTTAGTTCCAAACTAGCACCCAAGTCTGTCCAGAATTTTCAGCAATCTGTTGGACATCCCCCGTAGATTCCTGATGCATCTTCAAAATCCACAGGTTTCAAATAAAAGTCATGTTCCTCTTCCTAATTTGAATGACCTATTTCTGTTAACTAACATTATTTTCCCATTTACACTCATTTCAATCTTTGTGGTCAAACAGATTTCTCCCTTTCACGGTCCTCAAAACCTGTAAGTTGCCAGGACTCTACCTCTACTTCTGTGTCTTCAGCATTCTCGTCTCCCCTTTCTATTTCCACTGATTGCTTTCTAGTATAGACCCTCATTTGTCATTTGGTTTATTGCAACAACCTTTTTAGAATCTCTCACAATCAGCATTTACCACTAAAAATCATTATATGCGTGGTTGCCAGGTCTACTCGCTGATTCTGTGTGATCACATTATTACACTACTGAATAAGCAAACAGACAAACAAAAACTTGGGATGATTTTTCACTACTGGAGAAATAGAAAAGTATATGACATTGTCCTGTGGGCAAAATATCTTAGATTGAGTGATTTATTAGGAACAGAATTTATTGCGCACTGGAAAGTCCAAGATCTAGGTGCCAATAGATCTCATGAGGGCCCCTTCCTAATGAATGATGGTTTCTTGCTGTTTCCTCACATGGAAGAAAGACAAAAGGTACAAACAAACTTCTTCAGGCCTCTTTTATTAGGACAGTAATCCCATTCATAAGGACTCTGCCATCATGTCCTAGGCAGCTCCAAAGTCCCCTCCCTTTAATACTACCATATGGATAATTAGATTTTAATACATGAATTTTGGAGGAACACGAACATTCAGACCACAGCAAAATGTTCTTTTAAAAAATCTACTATTTTAAATTCTACAGTCTCTTCGTCCATGGTTCTCTTGATGCCCTGTGTCATAGTCAAAGTTCCTCCCTGCCAGCAGAGGTACCCTGTGCATTTCCCTGTTACAGTCCTGCTAGTAGATACTTATGCCACTTACACAATATTTCTGCCACCAAATCCTCCTTTCTCTCTTCTGGTAGAGTTGATCTCTTCACTATCAAATCCTTACATGATTTGCATTTTGACACTTCTGCAAAGTTATTTGTATGAGTTAATTATTTGTATACTGAGCATGCTTCTGTAATTTACATATTATACATATGCAAGTATATATATCAAGAATTGAAATCCTCAAAGAGGAAATAATAATAGGTAATTTGAAAAATCTTCCCTAGACCAGTTCACTGTGGAAGCTTTGTTGGTCTGTATGACCTTCAGGTATAACTACAGGTCGTGTGCCTCTATACAGGGGATTAGTTTCATCACCTGGAATTAAGAGTAGCTAAAGGCATCTGTAGAAAGCCCATCTCCTCATTGGGAAGAGACAGAGTGAGTCTTTCATGCTGGAAGCCAAAAAGGCTTCCTAAGACTTCCTTCCTTTCTTGTACAGGAATTGACAGCGAGCCCCAGAGCCTCCCCTCTCCCTCACCACTATATACCTTGAGTTCCTACTCTCACTGATGTTGTTTAATCAGTCTCTACAAGACACCCCAAACTCCCAGGCTTGCCTTCATCTCCCCTGCATGTCCTAATCCTTCTAAACTTCTGCAAAACCCTCTTTGCACATCTCCTTTACAGCTCCAAAATCTCACCCTAGTGCCCCCTGAAATTCATGGTGCATTTCCAAAAGAACAGCCTCTCTCTCAGTCTCTTCTCTGAATGTTCCCTTTCCCTTTTCTTTTAACAGAATGCTGCCTCACTTTGACCCCTTCTATTAAAGGCCTCTCACTACTCTTGGTATCCCTTCTCTCTAGCCTCCTGTATTCATGGGCTCATCACCCAGTGCCTTCAGGTCCTCGTTCAAGCTTCGCCATTGCTAACAAAAATGGGAACCCCTGAATTTGCCTCTGATATCCCCACTCTCCGAAAAATGAACCTCCAACCCTCCTCTGCTTTTTCCCATTGCACTTATGACCTTCGAACACACTAGATAATTGCTTACAACCATGTATCCATTATTTATTTTGTCTCCACTCTCCCAGAATTTAAGACTCATGAGCACAAGGACTTTTGTCCTTTTGTTCCCTAATCTTTAAATGCACCTTGAACAGTGCTTGCCACACAATAATTATCAAATTATCAACTCATGTATTAGATTTTAGTGGAAATTGGAGTAACTACTAAATGGTATGTATGTTTGAGCGCCAGTTTCCTCCTTTAAAGTGATGTATTGGGATGGAGACCATTCTGTTCATATGTGTCCCTGAGGCCCAGGGACTTGGCTCAGATATCAGCTTCTCAGTGACAGCCTCACTGTCACCTCCCTTGCCAGTACTGCTTGCTGCCCATCGAGAGGTGCTCTCTATAGATGGTGGAAGGCACAGAGCACTGGCTAGCATGATGTACACTCTATGCCTTTGTCTATTATTTCTCTCCTGTCATTAAAATGTAAGCTCCAAGAGTGCAGATATTTTGACCATTTTGTTTACTTCCATCTCCCAGGGCTTAGAGAAATATCAGGTACATTGTAAAGACTCAGTGTGACTTTATTGAATATGATGAATGATGTCTCTCTGCAGTGATCAAAATGCCCTATGTGCACATTCTGTCTCTGATACGATGTGTTTATTTCCAGGTTATTCACTTAACTTTCTCCCCACCGTGTTCCCCTTCTCTCAGTCAGCTCAGGAACTCAGGACATGTGCCTTGGAGAAGTTCTGCTTTGACCCTGCTCTCACTCCTCGAGCTGTTCTGCACTATTTCTTTGCACACATGGTAGTATTTCTTTTTTTCTTAAATTTGCCTCTGATATCCCCACTCTCCAAAAAATGAATACTCACACGTTTGTTCTTCCTGTCTTTACACACACATTTCACAGTGTATACAAATAGCTAAAAACAACGCAAGTTATCATAAGTACCATTAGGGTGCAGAATGCATATCCTGGGATTCACTTTATATTGATGGGTTTTATGGTGTCTCTAAGAACATGCTGTACTTACAAAGGCAGACCATATGTACTGTAAAATCAAAGTTGCTGGAACCTTCCATTAACCAGGGTTCTGCCCTCTAATTCTTAGCTGAAGGAGAAAAAAACTTAGAAATTAAGTATTAATATTTATAAGAGACTTTGAGGTTCTGTCTTGCATCAGAACACATCTGTCCTATATCCTGTCTGATTGAGAAATCTACAGCACTGGTAGCCAAAAACTCCTCCCAGACTACGTCACTCTCCTGTAGTGTGTGCCCACATAGTTCCTCAGAAGAAATTACACTGTCCACAAGAAATCCTCTTTGTCTCTACAGCAGCTGGTCAATGCCAAGTACTCTGAGTAGGTGCTCATGCAATACTTTCTGATTTATTGACTAAGTGGTAACTGTGAGGTTTTGCAAATCTGATCAAATGATAACTGTGAGGATATTCTCAAATATCAAAGAAATTTAAATGATGTGCTTGCCAAGACATGAGAATGAGCGTATTCATCTTAAAAGGATTTGAAAAGAGTCAGAATATGAATGATCATAGAATTTAATTAATTATAACTCTACCTTTCACACATACTGTAGGCAACCAGAATTTTACTCTGTTGTTCACCTTCTTATGGGAAGCTCTGTTTGTATTATTAAAAACTGCTGGATTAGGGGCTGGGGTGCGGCTAAGTGGTAGGACACTTGCCTAGCATGTGTGAGGCACTGGGTTTGATTCTCAGCACCACATAAAAATAAATAAATTAAATAAAGGTCCATCAACAACTAAAAAAAATTATAAAAAAAAGGAAGACACATTAAAAAAACTTCTGGGTTAGAATGAAGAGAAGGATAAAGAATTATTCAAAAGAGAAATAATGATTATTTGGGAGCACAAAGCAGAAAAAATCTACTTCTTATGAGATTTTTGAGTTATAATGATTTCAATGGTATTTCTCTATTCATGATTTTTATTTTATTTTTTTATTTATATATGATGGCAAAATGCATTACAATTCTTATTACACATATAAAGCACAATTTTCCATATCTCTAGTTGTATGCACAGTATATTCACACCAATTCGTGTCTTCATACCTATACTTTGAATAATAATGATTATCACATTCCACCATCATTAATAACCCCATATCCCCTTCCTTCCCCTTCAATCCCTCTGCCCTATATAGATTAAAAAGATTATTTAATGCCTGCTATTAATTCATGGCATTGTGGAGGATCTTAAGGATATGGTAGGTGCCTGTGTGAAGCTTATGAAGTAACAGCAAAACCTGACATAAGGCAGAACCTTAACAAGTGTGTCACCATAAGGAACAGACAGCATATATGGGTCAGATCACAAGAGGATGTCGCCTCCAGGGGAAACAGGGAGGTTCAGAGAAAATGTCCCTGTGGAATTCCCTCAGTCCTTTTATTATAGGATTGCATGTTTATTCAGTTTGGTTCTCCAGTAGATTCTGTCTCTTAGAAAGCACACCATATTGTCAGGCTGCTGTTGAGAGGTGGCCCATTCAGCTGGATTAGTAATAAGTAGCAAAACAGCAGCAACCTGTTTGGAGACATGAAATCATTCCCCCACATCCAACACCCTGGGTATAATCTTTGATTCCTGAACTCTTCTAGTTCCTACTCCACTTCCCCTTAGACCTCAGATCTCTTGTTTTCCAACACTTGATCCCTTTCAGGTTCAACCCAACACTTCTGCCTAAATCCCTAAGTTGCCTTTGAAATTACAGAAAGACCATAAAGAGGCATTACAGGAGAAACTGCCTCACCTTAACAGACTATAGCATGCCTATCTTCTCAGATTCATGTTTCAAATCCATTGACCCATGCAGAAGTGCCTGGATTTATCTATTCCTTCTGATCTGGAAGGCTCTGCACTGTTCTCACATGCCAACTAAATTCCAAACTCAAGTGTTTTCAGGTTTCTGTGCTCTCAACTCAGCCTAAGCTTGTGTTGATTTTGCCTTCAGTACAAATCTGAAGCACCCAGAACCCCACTATATCTCATCTTTGCATGGTAACAATTTAGAAAATAAATGGATGAAAGATCTTTTACCAAAAGTGCCACAGGTATGCACATGATTGGAACTGCCATCTTGCATTTTGAAATTCCCTGCCAGTCTCACAGCATTCATGTTGCTCCTCCTGTGATCCTTTGGATAGAGGAGGTCACTGTGTATCTGGGCGACATCCAATAACCTAGATTTCTATGACTAATGCATTTGGACTATCCTGTGCCACTTATTGTCCATCCCCCTGAGAGCTCTAGAGAGCTGAACTTGCACGGTTGAGGGTAAAGTTTTTGGGAACCCAAATTCCTCCTAAAAAAGTCAGGTTTAAGAGTGACACCATGCTGCAGAGGAGTGTTAGTCCAATTTTTACTGTGTGGCCAAAATACCTGACAAGAACAACTTAGAGAAGAAAAGATTTATTTTGAGCTCATGATTTCAGATATTTAGTCCATGATCCGCTGACTCCATTGCTCTGGGCATAAGGTAGGACAGAGGATCAAAGCAAAAGACCATGGAGAAGAAACCTGCTCCACTTGTGGCAACTAAAAGGCTGAGAAAAAATGGGGAATGGGCCCACAAGGAAGATGTACCCTTCCAGGGCATGTGTCCAGTGACTCAGATATCCTCCAGATACCACCCAGTTAGTCTGTTCAAATTATTAATCCATTAACTGGATTAATACACTAATTATGTTATAACTCTCATGATTAAATCATTCAACTCTGAACATACTTAGATTAACAGAAGCTTTTGGGGGACATATCATATTCAAACCAGAACAACAGATGGGCCTCTGAAAGTCAAGGCCATTCAGTATTTATTGGAAGTTTTCAGGGTATGTTACTTCTCTGCTTATCAGTAAATACCCTTCATGAGGATTTTCAAGTAGATTGAAAATTTAGTAGGTCCTCTGACAATATGGCAGTTTTAGAGAACTCAAAGGCCCAACTCTGGTGTATTTTGTGATCGAATGTTCCTTAATACAATACTAGAAGAATCTAGTTTGTTCAAAATGCCAAGAATACCTGCATTCCACACCTGGGATATTTTTGTTGATGAAAAAAAAATTAAGCACAAAGATTTAGAATTATCTGGTGTAGGAGAAAAATAAACTCATGCCATCAATATTTAAGAAGTTCATCTGTAAGAAAGAAGAGGGTAACATCCAGTGATAGTTCTGAGTGACCAAACATTCCTACACTGCCAGGAAGTTCGGTCAGAGGCAACACTTGTCTTTTTTTGTTGTTGTTTCAAAATCAAACACATCCCTGGGAGGCTGAATTTCTCCCACAAGCCCTGATGTCTGATTTTTCGCAATATCCATAAGTCAACCTCTGCCCCCAAAAGTCTCACACCAGATAATCCAACCTCAGAGTACTGTGAGCTCTGGCACACAACAGATGCTAAGCTGACCTCCAAGCAGCCCAGGGTCAGCCCTGGATGTGTAGATTCACGTCAATGTGCACCCTAATAAGGAGGGCTGGGCCTCACTCTCCAGCTGCACAGATAGTGCTCAAGAGTCCCTGTCCCTTCTCTCAACCCTTCATAGACCCATCAGATGCCATGGAGCATCAGGACATTGAAGGTCTTGGATTTGCATGTGCTTAGATTCTTCATGAGGTATCAAATATGGTACATCCTTGGAATTAAGGACTATTACTAAACATTTAGTCCTCACATTTCTATTACCACCCTCAAAGTTCAGGCATTATGATTCTAGGCACTGGCTCTCACCTGATGGTTCTCATTCTATCTATATAATTGAAATTCTCATTTAAGCGGAAGTTTTCAATCAAAACAGTATAGCTGAGACTGTGATTTCCATCTTGAGTAATGTGTTTGTTTTTACTTTCATTGTTACCACCTTCATATGAATTTTCTTGGAACCTGAGCTCTATCATTTGTAGAGGGTTCTCTTTTGCAAGTTATGACCCATTTGTGTTCAATTCCCCATAAAAATCCAAACCAAATGCATAAAGACAATGGAGCAATACCTTGGGAGGTATGCCTAGTGCTAAGAAAGGGACCAGCTTGGACATGGTGAGTCTTTTTTTGCCAACAATACAGTTTGCTACAATGACTTCTTTGTTTCCAACTAGAACATCCAGTTCTACAGCAATTGCTGGCCATCCCACAACTTTCTTGTATTCTTTGTTCAGCTGCAGTCAATGAATAACTTACATGACCAGGCATAGCCAGACTAGCCTTTTAGCTCCTCTCCAGCAGGCAATTAGAAAAGACATCACCTAGTCTGGCACTCTGAAAGGTACATTATGTCAACCCAGTCCTAGTAAAATAATTTTGAAAAAAAAATAATTACTTTGTTTGATCCAAATATTCTAAAATTCCTTTATAGCAGAGTGATCACCCCTCATTCATAAGGATGATGCATTCCACCAAAAGCCTGTCTCTACCTAGTATCTGCAACAATTCAATTCCAAGGAAAGGACCTTAAAACTACACTACGTTTAACTGGGACTTCATTTACTACTGGCATATCTTGAAATATCAATGGAAGTTAGGTCCAAAGTAGTACAAAATATCAAACCATCCCTGAACAAAATCCCCTGTACACCTCATATACCTGGAAGACATATTCTTCACAGCTTTTCAGAGCTAAAATGCTTCTAGTTTCCCATTCTCCTGCCTTCTTTGCCAGCCCTTCTCCTCACTTCCAAACCCAATCCCTCCTCAGGGATTTGGCCAGGACTAGTCCTACACAGCTACTCCTGTTTCACCTTGTGGACTATCCAGGAACTGTGGATATTTACTTAGGCAATACTCTAGAATAATCAAATGGCACCAATGCATATCTGAAATTGCAAAGAAAGCAGTATTTGTCAGTGAAAACACGCACACACACACACACAAAAATATTAAAAGGAGAGGTAATGTATGTCTGAAACCAGTAGTCAGAATAGTCATGATCGTTGGCTCACTGATAAGGTCAGAATGAAAGGTCACTTTTTAAGACCTTATCTAATGTTTCAGAACACGATGAACTTTCAATACTTCAAATAGCAGCACTCAAAAGCATCTTTTAAAATCATCTTAAGATGATCTTCCAGAAGACCACTATAATTCAACATGGTAATTTTAATTTAATGATATTAATTTTATTTGCTAAGTTAATTTCAGTTAGAGACTTTCAAAATAAAATATTTTAATTTTATTTTTATTTATAGAAAAAAATATTTTGTGTGTGCTGATGGAGATCAAACCCAGGGCCTGGCAGATGCTGATGATCTACCATTGAGCTGTACCCCTAACCCAGGGAAATAACCTGAATATATCTGTTTAATATTATAATTGTCTAGCAAGTACTGGTCCCTGCACTTTTGTTGAAAGGTGGGATTGTTGAAATTAAATTATAAACTTGCAGTGGAAATAATTCAGACTTTCATTACAGTTTTTTTGGTGTGTAAATTATACCAATTTTCTGACTGTGAAAGTACAAAAAAGGTCATATTAAGATTGATTTTATATTGAAAAATTGTCCTTTCACTCCATAAAGGCAGTGTGGTGGTGTTTCTCAACACATTAATTAACTTATACATATTAAATATGTCAGCTGAATAATTTGACCAAATTTAGTTCATTCATGTCAGTAAAATGTTCTTGCCCGTGACAAGTTTTAAAATAATAGCAAAAATAAAATGTAAAACTAAATTAAGAATATGCACACACTAGCTCCCATTATAACACTCTTTGCAAGAGGGTGGAACTCCATCATCTGTACACATCCCAACAGAGATTTATTTATGGAAATTTAAAAGCTCATTGACACAGGTAGCTATTACACAAATGACCCGGTACTTCCATTGCTTGTCTGCCCCACCCCAGAAATATTTCAACTGCCCTAACTTTTTTAGGGTTAAGAGCAAGAGAGATCAAACAGTAGTGGGCATAGCAAGACCAAATATTTAACTCTTATAAACTAGGCCAAGAAATCATTAAATACAATAAGTTGATCTTTCTTCCTTGGAAGATATGCACTTATGATTTAGGAGGCTAGATCTCTGGCTTTAGATCCCTTTAGATCTCTGGCTGGGAATTTGGCAGTGAGCACTGCCTCTCCAGTCTAGGATCCATCCCCCTCCTATTCCACATTTGAACTTGTAGCCTGGGCACTCCAGCCCACATGTCTGAGCTCCATCTACTTCTCTTGGCATCAGCCACCTTTGGTCATCCTTGCCCAGGATTTGGAAACATGGGTGATGTGATTTACCAAAAGAAAGAAGGCCCTGACAGTAGCTTGGGGCTGTTGGGCAGAGAATTGTGGAGATGATCTAGTAGTGGGTGACAGATCCTAGATGGGTGTACTCTGTGGACTCCTTGTTCCTGGTTGGGACCATAGTAAGAGGAGGACAGATGCAGGACCTCCAAGGCAGGGATAGGAACTGGACTCACCCTTGGAAGCTGTCTATAATGGAGATGCAGAATGATGAGTCAAATCCAGAGCTTAGGTCAGAATTCTGACTCCATTACTTATCAGCTAAGAGATCTTGAAGATGTTATTCAATTTCTCTGTAATTAGTTTGCCTACTTATAGTAGTAACAGTTCATAAATTGAAGGATTATGGCATTCAGGACTATATTATGTTTTCATATCATGTGTTCAGGAGGGTGCCTGGCCTAAAGAAATCCTTCCCAAATTTTAACAACTCTTATCCTTTTAACTATAGAGCTCAGGATAATGCCTATCATAAAATTGAAGGTGCTTTAAGAAAACCTAAATAATTCCTAAGTCATTGATCCACTTTTAGTTGAGTTTTGTGCATGGTGAGAGATAGGGGTTTAATTTAATTTTGTTGCATATGGATTTCCAGTTTTCCCAGCACCATTGAAGATGCTATCTTTTCTCCAATGCACGTTTTTGGCAACTTTGTCTAATATAAGATAATTATAATTTTGTGGATTAGTCTCTGTGTCCTCTATTTTGTATTATTGGTCTACCAGTCTGTTTTGGTGCAAATAACATGCTGTTTTTGTTACTCTTGCTCTGTAGTACAGTTTAAGATCTGGTATAGTGATGCTACCTGCTTCACTCTTCCTACTAAGGATGGCTTTAGCTATTCTGAGTCTCTTATTTTTCCAGATGAATTTCAAGATTGCTCTTTCTGTTTCTATGAGGAATACCATTGAGATTTTTATTGAAATTGGAGGGACAGAGGATTAGCAAGAATGGTGGAATGTGATAGACATCATTATCCAAAGTACATGTATGAAGACACGAATTGGTGTCAACATACTTTATATACAACCAGAGATATGAAAAGTTGTGCTGTATATGTGTAATAAGAATTGTAATGCATCCTGTTGTCATTTATTTTTAAAAAAATCAATTTTAAAAGCCTGAATAAATAATGATTAAATGGGTTGCAACAGTTTGCCTTTTTATTACTATTTTTTTAGTCTTTGGTTAAGAATGACTACAAATTCTATAAATTTATAGAATTTTAAAATCTATAAAATTCTACAAATTTATAACGTAAATAGAAATCCATTTTAAAAATCAACATCAATGGTATAATATCAAAAGTATTGTCATACTTATTCACCTATAATAGGACTAACTGCTACAGAAATTTTTGAAAGAAAAAAAAAGTTAAAAAAAATAAGATTCAAAAATATGAAGTCTGAGCTTTTGATCTTTGCTAAAGATTTGCCTGGAAGGTCAAGAGATTACTTTCTGGGGTGGACTTGGAAAGCAGAAACAAGTGTCTTTTATGTTATGACCCACTTTCAAAAGAAAACTTCATTTCTCATAAGATCAAATTCTAGTAAAGATTAGAGCTGATTAGGGGTTTATTTGCTTAGCTGTGCAATTTTAAAGTCCTCACTGCTGTCCTCACCTCATTTGTGAAGTCATTTCATTTCAAATAAGTTATGAGAACTCGCTCTGTGCCAGGGATTGGACACACGAAAACAACAGGCTCAGTGTTTCCCTTCAAGGAGGTCACAGGTGGGTGTAGGGATGGGATAAAAGAAAGGCACAGAACGTTGAGCAGGTGGTGCTCTGGGAAGGGGCTGGATACCATGCTGAGAAGCCTGAAGAGAGTTGAGAAGCATGGCAGATTCTGAGTAGAGGGAGTAGGCGTGCAAGGGATGAGATATTGGAGCCTGCCTAGCAAGCTCATATACTAAAGGGAAATTCTACTTTAGTGGAAACATTGTGAAAAAAAAGTCATGTTAAGAAATGTGAAGAATCTCCGTTTTCCTTGAATCATTTTATCTAGTGTCATTGAGTTATAACAATTTTCTACCTAGCCCTATGTGAGAATTTCATTATCTTTAATAGCAAAAAGAGGAAAAATATTCTTCTCAAAACATTAGAAAAACTAGGGATAACAGAAACTTACCTCAACACTGAAAAAGCTATCTATGCTAAGCCTCAGGCTAGCATCATTCTGAATGGAGAAAAATTGAAGGCATTCCCTCTAAAATCTGAAACAAGACAGGGATGCCCTCTATCACCACTTCTATTCAATATAGTTCTCAAAACACTGGCCACAGCAATTAGACAGACGAAAGAAATTAAAGGCATAAAAATAGGAAAAGAAGAACTTAAATTATCACTATTTGCAGACGACATGATTCTATACCTTGCAGACCCAAAAGGGCCTACAAAGAAACTACTAGAGCTAATAAACGAATTCAGCAAAGTGGCAGGATATAAAATCAACACGCATCAATCAAAGGCATTTCTGTATATCAGAGACAAAACTTCTGAAACAGTAATGAGGAAAAACACCCCATTCACAATATCCTCAAAAAAAATAAAATACTTGGGAATCAACCTAACAAAAGAGGTGAAAGATTTATACAATGAAAACTACAGAACCCTAAAGAGAGAAATAGAAGAAGATCTTAGAAGATGGAAAAATATACCCTGTTCATGGATAGGCAGAACTAACATCATCAAAATGGCGATATTACCAAAAGTTCTCTATAGGTTTAATGCAATGCCAATCAAAATCCCAACAGCATTTCTTGTAGAAATAGATAAAGCAATCATGAAATTCATATGGAAAAATAAAAGACCTAGAATAGCAAAAGCAACTCTAAGCAGGAAGTGTGAATCAGGCGGCATAGCGATATCAGATTTCAAACTATACTACAGAGCAATAGTAACAAAAACAGCATGGTACTGGTACCAAAACAGGTGGGTGGACCAATGGTACAGAATAGAGGACACAGAGACTAATCCACAAAATTACAACTATCTTATATTTGATAAAGGGGCTAAAAGCATGCAATGGAGGAAGGATAGCATCTTCAACAAATGGTGCTGGGAAAACTGGAAATCCATATGCAACAAAATAAAACTGAATCCCTTTCTCTCGTCATGCACAAAAGTTAACTCAAAATGAATCAAAGAGCTTGATATCAAATCAGAGACTCTGCGCCTGATAGAAGAAAAGGTGGGCTCCGATCTACATATTGTGGGGTCGGGCTCCAAATTCCTTAATAGGACGCCCATAGCACAAGAGTTAATAACTAGAATCAACAAATGGAACTTACTCAAACTAAAAAGTTTTTTCTCAGCAAGAGAAAGAATAAGAGAGATAAATAGGGAGTCTACATCCTGGGAACAAATTTTTACTCCTCACACTTAAGATAGAGCCCTAATATCCAGAGTATACAAAGAACTCAAAAAATTAAACAATAAGATAACAAATAACCCAATCAACAAATGGGCCAAGGACCTGAACAGACACTTCTCAGAGGAGGACATACAATCAATCAACAAGTACATGAAAAAATGCTCACCATCTCTAGCAATCAGAGAAATGCAAATCAAAACCACCCTAAGATACCATCTCACTCCAGTAAGATTGGCAGCCATTATGAAGTCAAACAACAACAAGTGCTGGCGAGGATGTGGGGAAAAGGGTACACTTGTACATTGCTTGTGGGACTGCACATTGGTGCAGCCAATTTGGAAAGCAGTATGGAGATTCCTGGGAAAGCTGGGAATGGAACCACCATTTGACCCAGTTATTGCCCTTCTCGGACTATTCCCTGAAAACCTTAAAAGAGCATACTATAGGGATACTGCTACATCGATGTTTATAGCAGAACAATTCACAATAGCTAGACTGTGGAACCAACCTAGATGCCCTTCAATAGATGAATGGATAAAAAAAAAATGTGGCATTTATACACAATGGAGTATTATGCAGCACTAAAAATGACAAAATCATGGAATTTGCAGGGAAATGGATGGCATTAGAGCAGATTATACTAAGTGAAGCTAGTCAATCCCTAAAAAACAAATGCCAAATGTCTTCTTTGATATAATGAGAGCAACTAAGAACAGAGCAGGGAGGAAGAGCAGGAGGAAAAGATTAACATTAAACAGAGACATGAGGTGAGAGGGAAAGGGAGAGAAAAGGGAAATTGCATGGAAATGGAAGGAGACCCTCATTGTTATACAAAATTACATATAAGAGGTTGCGAGGGGAATGGAAAAAAAAACAAGGAGAGAAATGAATTAAAGTAGATGGGGTAGAGAGAGAAGATGGGAGGGGAGGGAGGGGGATAATAGAGGATAGGAAAGGTAGCAGAATACAACAGTCACTAATAGGGCATCATGTAAAAATGTGGATGGGTAACCGATGTGATTCTGCAATCTGTATTTGGGGTAAAAATGGGAGTTCATAACTCACTTGAATCTAATGTATGAAATATGATATGTCAAGAGCTTTGTAATGTTTTGATCAACCAATAAAAAAATATTCTTCTCCATCTATCAAACTTGAAAATATATGCTTTTATCATACATTTTCTTCTTCTAGGAAAAGTTAAAGTCTAGGAGAGATTGTAAAATGCCTTATATGGTCTATAGAAACAAAATTAAAGAAATTTAATGTTACCTTATTGGTCTATTCTGCCCATTTTAAATATAATAGCAGTCTGCTCTTTTCAAGTCTATTCAATTACCTTGCTTTGTTTTTCTTTTTTTACTTCTCTCTCTCTCACACATAAACACACACATCCCTCACACATTCCTCACATATATGCGGGCGCGCACACGTACATGTATTAATCCTTCTCAAGTACAATACATGCCTCATCAGAGCAGGACTTTGCTGTGCTCTCTGCTATATTCCCAGGGCTCACAACAAAGCTGTTGATGTTTTAGCATCCACTGCTGCCTGAAGTGGAGTAGCACATGCATGGGGTCCAGGACATCCTGGAAATGCCAGGATCTAGGTACCTCTCCTGCTAGAGGTGACTAGACTGCAAAAGCTGGGCAGCCAAAAGAATGCCTAATTTATTAAAGATGTGTGAGGGAAATGATTAGAACATATTAAAAACATAGAACTTCAACATATAATACAATGGCTCCAGGCAGCTCTGTGTTGATCTGATTATATCATGAATGTGTCCCCAAAGGGTTTTAATTGAACTGGCAACCAATTACTTAGTTGGTCAGTTCTTTTCTTCTTTCCTTTCTCTCCCATAACCACAAGTCATGCACATTTATGACACATTGGAAATCCAAGTGTTACAGGGAAAGCCAAATTTTACTCCAGGTCTCTCCCCACAAAAACCACGTTTTTTTCTCCCTTTCTCACTCACATATGAAAACTCCCATACTAAGTATCTTAAGGTGAGTTGAGAGTTTCTGGGGGCTTCCACAGGAGGTATGTTTTCACCAGGCCCATGATTCACAAATCCAAATCCCCTCTGAGGTGACTCTGTGGGTTGCAAGGTTCCCATAATTTCCCATGCTATGGGGTGGGTCCAAGGAGTCACCAGGTAAAGCATGTGTAGTGAGGTCCTCTACCATCTGACAGTCATGCCAAATGTATAATATCCAGGAATCTTTTGAAGAAATTTTGAGTCCATACAAGTGAGAGCAAATCTCATCTGTTCTGTTCACTAGCTAGATGAAACTGAACAAGTCACTTATCTCTTCTTTACTTCAATGTCCTCATTTCTAAAACCGGGATTATAATTTGGCTTTCACAGTGTTATTATAAAGATTAAACTGAGATGTTTAAATCTTTTACATCAATGTATGGTATAGGATGAGAGCTGCCCAAATGTTTGTTAAATTGTATGAGCATTTCACTTTCTTTTCACTGTATGTAGAAGTCATATCTACATGATATTTTTAGGATATAATTGGAAAAGTTACATTTTTAAAGATTAGCAATTAGGTCATCTACATAAGGAATTTAGTATTTATTTGTTTGGTTTAATACAATCCAATATGAATTAGCATGATTTTTTTCTATGGATTATTTTCAATATGTTTTAATCAATATATGGTTTATAGCCAGTATTTCATGTGTAATTGGATGATACCAAGGGCCTCACAGTCCTTTGCTAACAGAACCCTTTAAATGAGTCGACCCGAGCTGCAACAGGGACTAGAGCTTTGAAGACAATAAGGATTGAGAAAGTACACACAAAGTCGATTATAAAGTTGTTAGTTTATTGGATAAACAACAACAAAAGACTATTTTCTTGTGTCAGTTTGGTAAGGCCAGATTTGAGCATGTCATAACTGACACAGTTTTAGTATAAGTTAATTACTTATGGGTCAAACCAGCACAAAGAACATCATTGCAATGTGTGTAGATGCTGTATAACAGGCACTTTCAAGGAGGAGACTACTTAATAAGTACAAACAAGAGAAAGACTGTATCAAAGGCAAACAGTATGCTGGGTCACCTCTTTAAAGTTTAAAGAAACTTAGATCAAAACAGTAGCCTCTAGTGTTCCAGAAAAAAAATGGCCTTGGGGGAGGTTCAAGAGTAAAGTGATGAATTTAACACCAAACTATTTATACCTGGATATTTCAAATTTAACCCAGTGGAAGCAGAGAAGACTCTAAACTGTTAAAGAATAAAGATCAGATGATCTGGGCTGGGAATGTGGCTCAAGCGGTAGCGCGTTCGCCTGGCATGCGTGTGGCCCGGGTTCGATTCTCAGCACCACGTACAAACAAAGATGTTGTGTCCGCCGATAACTAAAGAAATAAATATTAAAAAAATTCTCTCTCTGTCCCTCTCTCTCTCTCTCCCACTCTCTCTTAAAAAAAAAAAAAAAAAAAAAAAAAAAAAAGATCAGATGATCTCAAATGCTATATTTTCTACCAGAAAGTTTCATTTAAAAAGAAGTACAGGAAATTTGGAGACATATAGTGTATGGTATCACAATATTTCTCAGATCTCATAAAAAACCTATTTGGAATGAAAACTAATTATCAAATTTGTCTTTTTAATTGCCTATATAAATTATATCTTATTAAGAAAAAAAAATCTCTTTCTTTTCTGAGATATCCCTCCACTTCTCTTGATATATTATAATACTTAACTTGTTTTCAGTCTATTATCAAGGTATGATTAGCTTGGTAGGAAAATATATTAATGAGTAAATATTATAATATCTTTAAAACTTTAACATTCATTTTTAAGAGTTATCAGTTAATAGAATTATTCTGAAAACTTTTTTTTTACCCAGTTAGTGTTTTTAGGCTTCTATTAACAATTCTACCACCTGAAAATATCATATACTTTTTATAATTCTTGAAAAAACAGAGATTATAAGAATTGATTCCACAAAATATCACAGCAAAATTGACATTAAGGTCCTCTTTTCCCCTTATGTTTTTGCTAAATGTAGAAATACCTTAATTAATTTTTGAAGAAGATTCTGCTATTTTTCTATTAAATATAACATACCCTGATTCTTAAGTTTATCTGTTTATTACAAAAAGAAGAGACTGAGAGAAAGTCAATGAAACCCTGTCTTGGAATAAATAGGTAATCAATACGAGATTCAATTGAGACAAAACTTACTTATTTGTTCTTTCATTCCTCAACAAATGTGCATTGGGTACATTTACATGATTGACATTTATCAAAGGAAGACAACAAAGCACCTTTCCTCATAAACTGTATTCTAGTTTCAGGATTAGGAGAAGCAGAGAAGGACAGTAAGCAAAGCAATACATAGTACCCGGCGGTGCAAAGGGCCAGGAAAGGAAAAGAAAGAGGCAGAATAGGATTGACAGGGAGGAATGGATAGCCCTTTTTGATACAGTGATATCTGAGTGGACTGGGACAAAATGAGGGAGAAGGATCAGCAATGTATTTCAGAGAAGACCATTCCAGGGATAGGGATGAGGACATTCAAGATTGGAGGCACATCATGCTTGGTGCATTTAGGGCACAGAAAGGACCAGTGCTGCTGGAACAAAGAGAGGACAGGGCAAGGAAATGAGACCGGACAGTCATCAGGAATTAGTTCATGTGAGATTCTGAATGTCGTGGAAAGGCTTGGCCTTCAATCTGAGAGATGAAAAGCCACAGAGAGTTCTATGTGGGGAGATGACAGGACCCATGGTGCATCTTTTAAAAGTAGGTCTGGGTGCACTGTGGAGCAGGAAAGATGGCTTTCAAGAGTTTAAGCAAAAGATGGCCCACTCTGGTATGGGCCAGAATGCTGGCAAAAGAGGTCATAAAAGGACTGTGAGAGATAGAGAAGAATTGGGATACCACCAGAATATTAGCTTGAACTACTGGGAGACAGATTTGCCATTAACTGAGTTGAAAAGAAGTGTGAAAAGAGCAAGATTGACGAATAAAATTGAGTGTTTGATTTTGAGTACATTAGCGTGCATTTTGTCTTTGGAACCACAATGGAGATGTCGAGTAGGCAGTCAACTGAACTCTCTGAGATCAATGAATAGTCAGGACTGGAGGGAGGTTCTGGGAGGTGTCAGCACAGAAATAATATTTAAACCCAAGACTCAGTACAGAAAGAGAAGAGCAATTTCAAAGACTGAGTTCTCGACACACTTACCTTTGGAGTTTGGAAGATGAAGAAGAAACAACATCAGAGATGAAAAGGAACCAAAACCAAGAGATTACAGTTCCAGGAAGCAAAGAGTAGAAGTGTTTCCAAGAAGGGTAAGGTCCATTGTGCCAAGTCCCTCACAGACAAGAGGTCAAACAAGATGAAGACTATGAACTGGCCATCAGATTTGGTGGGGAAGTGACGTGATCGGAACAGAGTGGGACTGCAGAGGTAATCAAGAAGGCCTGGCTGCCGCAGAGAGGTGAAGAGAAGGGCTGGAGAAAGTAAGTATGGACTTACAGCAACAGGAGAATGAGAAATAGAGGACAATGCCAATGAGAGGGGAGGAGAATCCTTAAAACTGAAACTTTAGCAAGGTGTACCTGAGTCCACTGGGATAGAGCAATTAACATTTGTCTTGGAAATTAGATTTATTCATGTTATGTTTTCTTCTTCTTCATATGCTTGCATACCAAAAAGATGTTACCTATGCATACTATTTAAAGACAAATATTTTTAAATAGATTCCAAACAGAACTTTAACAGAAAAAGTAAACGGTTGAAATTTTGTTTCTGTCTTTTCTTGTTCCACTCTCTTCCATGGCTCTTCCTTTTAAGCTTGTGAACATTCTTATGGTCCTAAATTTCATTAAAAAAAAATACAAGCTTTGAGATAAATGACAATGTGTTTCTCCTCCAGTAGTGTTTAAATTTGCTGGAATATTGGATGAAACGTCATGAGAAGTTTGTTTCAAAATAATTTAGTTAGGGTAAGGGGATGAACTGGGAGGAGACGTGAGTTACTTTTAAGTTGATAGTTAGTGAAGCTGGCTGATGGGTGGTTCCTTATACCATTCTCTCTGCATCAGTCTATGTTTGAAAATGTCCATAACACCGTGTTAAAAACGAAAAGAAACAGAGGGTCAATACTATGTTAACACAAAGGAATTTATGAAGTGGTAAAATTTAAAATGATCTGGTAGTAGGTTAAGAAGATATTTTGGTTACATAAAATTTTTTGGCATTTTCAAATAATATGAGATGTCTATTTTCATACACAGCGCAAGAGTAAATGACTTTTAATAGATCCCAATTTTTTTCAGTTGCTACAAGATATAATTAATTTGTATAATTTTTATGCAAGTAACTCACAAGACTAGATTTCACCTTTTAAATAAAGCCTTGGTTCTCTTAAATATCAGATCATTGTATAAAAGCATGAAGAATTCTGAGAAGACTTCATGCTGTGAGATGTGTTTTGAGGGAGATTAATGCTAATCCAGTTGACAGTGATTTAAAAGGCTAAACACTTGATAGTTGACAATATAGGAGATGAAATTTCATTGTAATAATAAGTATCACATTTTTAAAAAATTGTGATTTTTGAAATCTGTCACTGTTATTGCTACATAAGCTTTCCTAATATTTTAAAATAAGCAAATGTGGAAGTAACAGCATTATTACAATAACTCTTCAAATATTAATCAAAAGGTATTTTTTTATGTTTTCCAGTTACTCATTAACCACTTTATGGTATCATTGTTATTAATACTATCTTGCTGATAGTTTCCACCAGGGAAAGATTTTTTTAAATGCAATAATTTTCTGCATCAGAAACCTTTAAGTTTTATTTATAAACCCTCCACTCATTATACATTCAGCATTAAAAATCAACTATGTATTTGAGACCTAGAAATTTTACTTCAAAAATCACATACAAAGTTATGTTGTTCTTGTGCAGTTTATGGTCTCTTTACTATGATTTTATTGCCCTCAACATTTTCTTGGTGTAAACTACTGAGCCTGGGAATAAGATTTCCTTTGTAACTGATACCTAAATTTCTATCCTGCTTTAAGCGTCTAATTTGCACTGTAAAGACATATAATTTGAGACTTGTAGCTATATCACGAAAGTACAACAGTTTACGTTGATCTCTAATTTTCTGTGTTGTATTGGCTATAATTTAAATTTTTTGCATGTTTTCAACTGCCATTCAAATCAGTATACATCAGAAACCTTTATATATTGACAGAGACAGGGGAAAGGATGCCTTATTCTGGTTTCAGGTAAGCATTCCCTTTTCAAGTCAGCAGGTGCAAGGGGGACCCATTCATAACATTGGCTTTAAATTAGTTTTGGTCACTGGATGGAAATGCAATGCTATTATAAAAGAACTTGACTAATCTTTACAAGCACATCAAATTTTTAAAGATTACTATTATTAGAAAATTCTGAAGGCGAGTAGGACTTTTTCCTTTGACTATTTATTAGGAACAAAATACACTCTGTTGGTTATTTTACTAGTGTAGATATGTGTATGTTTACTAAAAGTAGAAAAAAACTCTGTTACTTATTGATACAGGTTGGAATTATACACAGTGGAAAATCTGCTGCAACAAATACCTGTTCCAAAGATAACTGATAAATAAATGTTACCTTTTCCTTTGGGTTAAGTTTCATTTAATTTGAAATCAATATGTAAGTCAAAAAAGTAACCACAAGACAAAAATGTACTCTAATTGACCCCATTTCAGATAACTGGGTAAATCTTCCTGGAAGAAATGTTAGATAACTATACATGTAACAATTAAATGAAGTTATCTGAATATTTCCACTATAAACTATTATTTATAAGGTTATGATGATTATTTTAATTAGCTTCAGGCAGAAACTTTGCATGTCATTTCAAGGCACAGAAATAAATTTTAGTCTACAAAACAATTACAATTATTAATTAAATACTCCTTGAGCTAAAGAAGTTAGAGGAAGGTTCTTATAGAACTTAAGGATTTGGTGACAAAACAGAGAAAAGTGAAAAGAAAACTTTAAAGTATGCAAATAGTCACTACATTTGTGAAAACAAATGTTTGACCACTATGAGAATCCAATAAGAATTCATCCTAAGTGGATTATTATCATTACTTATCTTGTTTTATGGTTTATTAACAATACAATGCTTCAATCTCACATTGGATTTTTATTACATAAATCAAAAGCCCCCCAACCCCTTCTCATATGAAATTTGACTTGAATTTTGCTTTATGGAGGGCAGGTATTCTCATCCCTATTTTACACATGACTACAAAAAAAAAAAAAAAAAAAAAAAAGGTTTATGAAGGACTAACCTTTCCAATTTAAGGTAATTCTTGATTTTAACATCCTAAAACATAGAGCAAGGTGTTTCTACTTCCAACCTAACCAGGATTGGAGCTCACCATGCTGCCTGAAGGGTGGCTTGCCTGGACTAAAAGTCAATCCTTGGTCCAGGGTTCTCACTGCTTCTCAGTCTGAGAGATTGAGCTCAGTGAAGGATCAATTAGCTTCAAAAGTATTTTTGTTGTTGAAGAAAAAGCTGAAAGGATGATGGCTTAAAGCACGAATATTCCTCAAGAGTATTCAATTTACTCAGAATGAACCCTATGATACAAGAAACTTGTGTGTGTGTGTTGCTGCTCTCTCCTTTCACAGACTAAAAAAAAAAAAAAAAAAAAAAAAAGGAAGCCTATCCCCTATAACAACCAGTTTATCCACAGCTTTGCATCAAATGGAAGTGAAAGGTTGGTGGAACCAAACACTAGAAAGATGTGGAGCACATTATATACCGATCTTGTCCTCAAGGATGTACTCCAATTCCTAAATGCAACCCTCTCCACACCCTCCCTGGAACTTCCATTCAGGCGCTGCCTTCTCAGCACCCTGGAGCAATACACAGTATAGTTAGCTATTGCTGTCACTCCGGGCGGAAATGCTTGACACCTGGTTTCTCTGAGGCCGCCTGCGGTAGAGGACGCTGACACACACACACACACACACACACACACACACACACCTTTCTTGTGTTCCCAGGGCAGACATAGACTGACATCCCCTACTTACCTGGCCAGGATGCTCAGGCCAGGAAACTCTTGTTGCCAGCCCAAGACTCGGTGCAAAGAGAAGAAAACAGAACAAAACAACTTACCACTTTGTCCCAGTCCAAGAACAAGTGAAAATACCCAGGCCGCCTGAAGAAATGAGGCAGCACCTCGCCGGCAGTTTTGCAGGCAGACAAATGCAGCGGTAAAAAAAGCCAGGGCCGAGCCGCACATAATGCAAAGCAGCCCTACCCGCGCCTGCCGCCAGGCTCCTTCCCTATAGCGCGCTCTTGCCTCCCGGGCGCACCTCGGGGCCAAAAGACTGGGAATCTCTAGGACGTTTCCCTCAGGCCGGGCAGACGGATCTCGCGGCTCCGAGCAAGCTGTGCAGGTACGTGGGCCCGAGCACTGCTCTGCATCTCAGGGCTCCCGCGGCCCTCCCAGATCCACTCGGCCAGCCCTGGAGTCTCCGCGAAAAGCACCTCCTCCGACGGCCGATGGCCAGCGGCGGCGACGCGATCGAGGGCTCCAAAGCCCGCTCCGGGACAAAGAAAAGAGCTTTTGTTTCTCTCCAGCCGATGGGGCTCTGCTGCATAAATCAGCTTAGCCAAGAGCCAAACACAATCAAACCCAAACAAAGCCCGAGGCTGGGGGGAATCACCCTAATGTATATTCACTGGGTGATGCCACATTTGTGGGAGGGGACGCCAGAAGGCCGAAGGGGAAAAATGTCGATGGCGCATCAATCTGCGCGAGCTTCTTCCACAGGTGGGCAGGGAGGCCAACTCCACTTTGTTGCAGCTTTGCAGCCTCGCCAGCGGAGCAGCGGGCAAGGTCCAGGCAAAAGCGTTCTGACTGGTGAAGGTTGAGGCTCTGGGTGCCAGAGTCTGGGGAGGCGGCCCCGGGAGCGCTCTAGAAGTGCCTGTAGACGCCCCCAAACACAGAGCAAGGCATTTCTGCTTCCAGCCTAGCCAGGACTGGAGCTCACGGCGCTAGCGCAGGAGGGGAGGTTCCGCGGGGGTGCGAGAGCCCAGCCTCGTGGGGCGGGGGCTTCGTGCCCTTGTCCTTTTGGCTCCAGAGTTTGGCTCAGGCGTCTCGCTGCCCAGACCCCTGGCAGCTGGCGTGCTCTGGGGTGCGCGCAGCGAGGATGCAGTGGAGGAGGCTGGGGATGAAGAGGATTGGGGTGGTCCTTTCCTGGTCCCCCACCCCACCCCCGAGGGGGTCCCAACCTGCTGTTAGCTGGGCGCGCTCCGGCCAGGAGTTGCTAGGAAACCGCCCCACGCTATAGTGCGCCTTGCCGGGTTGCCCGTAGGGGCGGCGGCGCCGGGGCAGCAGCAGCAGCAACAGCTCGGAGTAGCGTGGGCGGGACATTGGTGAGGCATGAAGTCACCGCGGCCCACACTCGCTCTTTGTTTTGCTCACTCCAGCTCTTTTTCTCCCCCTTGGATCGGATAGTTGCCATTCCCACCGTTCACAAGAATTCCTGGTGCGTAGCCGCGCAACAGGAATAGCACACCGCTTTCTCTTTCCCTCTTCTCTGGAATCCTGCACCCCCAAAGCTCGCCCAGGGGGTGTGGTGGGAGACTTGCTCAGCACGAGTGGCAGCTGTGAGCAAACCGCGAACTCTCACCCCTGCACTGCGCGCTCTTTGTTCAGAGATACTCACTGCCCAGCAGCTGCTGCATACAAAGTGGAGTCTAGGGGCCTCTCCCCGCCTCCAGTGCTCTGCTCTGCGAGTGTGCGCTGCCCACTTTGCTTGCAGAGTTAGGAGCTCGCCCTCTGTCCCATCCCGAGGCAGTCCCGGGTCTCCCCAGCCTTTCGAGAGTTGGACGATTCCGCAGGGGCTGTTCCCGGAGCTACTTGCCGAGATTTCTCGCTACTCTTTTACGCAGAGCCTCGCCCCTGAGTTGGACAGCCTTGCTTTTCCCCAGAGTCTGTTTGTGGCTCCGGGCTTTTGCTGGTTACAGTGGGTCTTTTGACCTTAATCGCCACCTTCCCAGTAAACGGAACAAAGAAGTTACACAAGGCAGCAAAGGAGCAAGAGAGAAGCTAAGGAGACAAGGTGGGAGGGGATTGACTGCTTGCAGCTCAGAAATTTAGGTGCTGGAGCAAAACGGTGTTGGGCTGGAGCAATAAGGGAAGCAGAGTATCTCGAGTCCTGTCACTACCCATTTAAGTCCAGGGAGAGAGAAACTGTTCCCAGTTTGAGACTGGGTAATGAAGGTTCCCTTTTCCTTTCGGAGCTGAAGTTGTTTCCCCATCTTAAGTCTGACCTCTCACTTTTCCACTACTAACTTATCCGTTTTCTTTAATAGAACACCCGCCTCTTCCAGACATCAGACCAGTCCAGCCAGGTCAAGGTGAAATATTCGGGAGTTTCCCTCCTTATTTAATAGTTTCCATCTCCTTGTTTAGAGTAAGAAAACAAGTAGGAGGCTCTCTTTCTTTTCTTTTTGTTTTCTGATTATTAACTGAGTGAATGGAAAGTACCTGTTTAATACACTGCAACATCGAAAACTCCCCTTTTCTCAGGTGTAGATTGCACATTGGGGTGCACAAAACAAGTTCATCATACCAGAAACCCAGCTGGAAAAAGTGCTCTAGAACTACAAAGCAGACCCTTTTGAGAGACTTAAACCTCAAAAACTGATTCAATTCTACTACCAGCAATGCACACTGAATAAAAATTAAATCCAACTCTACATCATTAACAAATTTCTTTCTGATTTCAGATTTGACTAGCTATGATTTTGTTTTTGGAAGCTTCAAAGGAAGGGCCTGAAAAATAGTTGGGATGGGAGTGAAGACTTGAAAAATTGAACATACATCCCCTAGATCTGATTAGTGACTCTTCAGTTGGGCAGCATGCATGTTTTCCAGAGATGATGTCACAGCCTAAGGAATGCAGTCACCTTTGAAACAATACAAATGTTGCAATTAAGAAAAAAAAAAAAAAAAGGTTAAATTCCCAATTTACACAGATGTGTAAGTCCAATCTATAAAGTGACAGTCACACCAAAGTTACATGATGGTAGTTTTAAATTTTACCTGTTTACACTACATTGTAAATGGCAGTTACAATATTCAATCAAATATAAATATGCAAATAAGAATCGCTGTAACTTTGTGAAACTTATAAGCACTATTTTATTTGTTGTTTATTTTTAGGTGTTAATATATTCTATATAGAAGACAAAACCAACTGTGTAGCAAGAGGAATAAAATGAAGCTCACAGTTTTGTTTCTGGAAAGTTTGAAGCCATTTAGAAAGAAGGGTGTGCAGATTTTGTGATGTGAAGCCCATGCAAATAAATGTCAGGATGCCAGTTCTATAGAGTTGTTGAAGAGTAAGCACTGCACCATTTATCACCACTTCCAAGTTGGAAAGAATTTGTAACTCTGGTTATTAAAATAAAATAAAACACAATATTCTAGGTGTTAGGTTGTAATCCTGCAACTTATTTATAAACAAGTTATTTGTACATTTTAAGCTATAAAGATAAAAGTTAAATACTGGGTTAAATACTGAAAATCAGCTGTAGGGTTTTCTTACAGTAAAAATAGCTAGCAACCAAGGAACACAATGTTTGCTTATGTCCAATAAATATCACTGATCTCCATAACACATGTTTTTTCCTTCAAATAATGTATAGAATATTGTGAAGAATTGCAGCATTATTCTCATCATATTACTTGAAGAGAAAAAAAACTGTTCAAGACATGATGACACCACTAATTCCTGTTTTTCTATCATGTTTTGCAGTCTAATTTTGAAATTTCTGACAGCTAATTTTTCATCACTTGTGGTAAAGAGAGCAAATGAAATTCACAGATAGTCTAAAAATAACATTTAGCTATTCATTCCAGACTTCCTATCATCAGATTCTTTGAGTTGTTAATAAGTCACGAAACTAGATGACATAAGTTTCTTTGCTACTTCTTTAACCTTGATTTTTCACTAACTTTGTTAATAGTGAATAAAGAAGCTATAGGTAGGTAGCAGGAGTAAGGGGGACATTTGAAAACCCACTTCTTTTATTGAGTATCTAGACTTTAACCAAAGTTAGGTCACATTATTGATCCTATGGTTGCATCTATAATCACATTTAATGTTATGTCTTTCTGAATTTGTGATCATAGCTACTCAGTAGCTTTACAGTGGTTACTCACAAGTTGTCTATGAACTTGCCTCATCTATTGCTCATAAGAGATGGTGAATGGTCTCACTTGTGGATAAATTATTGAGATCATGACTTCTAGCTTCATCTAATGATAAAGGACATAAGCCAATGAAAGATACTTTCCACTAAAATGTTCAATGACACAGTGTTTCTCATTGTATTACAGAGTGAAGACAAAGGCCTACAACATAATCACCTACAGAGTAATTCTGAGCTTTAATTCTTTGTGTCTATTTCAGGAGATTCTGAATTAGTAGGTCTTGTATATAGTGCTTAGTAACCTATACTATAGTAACATATACTATAAAAAGCCCCTTAAATTCTCCTTAAATGCAGAGAAGTTTAAGCATCCTTACTATAAAAGGTTAGTACAGAGACTCTATGTGTGTTTACTGCCAAAGTCCAGGGTCAGGTGCATGCAAAAAAAAAAAAAAAAAAAAAATCAAATGAACTGCTGGAATCAAAGTCTCTTGCCAAGATAGCCTATTAAATGTTAATGTTTTCTGAAACAAGACTTCCATGATTAATCTTGGAAAATACTGGGTTAAAGTTAAATTAAATCCTTTCCTGGATAAATTTCCAGAAACTCAAATAGGCCAACATGTTTTAGGTTCTCTAGAAAAAAGAAACTTTTTTTTTTTTTCAGGAACAACTTGCAGACTAATTTCCCAAGAAACAAACTTGTGAGCTGTTCCCACTTTATAAATGTAGAAACTGAGACCCAGAATGACAAAGAGAAAAAACTTATTTTTTTAAGAGAATTTCTGATGATGCATGAATCTGAGATCAGATTATTTTCAACCACTGTTTTATCAGTGATGACTTTTGGTTTCAGATAGTAGAGTCATATTGTGCCTGTTATAATTGAAAAACAAAATTATTAGAAAGAAATTGGGAGCCCACAGAATCAGCAGGAAACTGGGAAACCAAGATTGAATAAGACCAGAAAATAAAGGAGGCCTAAACCCCAATAGTAAGTGTCTAATTCACAAGAATGAGTTCTAACCATCTCCTCATGGGGTAAGTTATTTAATTTCCCTGGGTCAGTGAAAAATATGGATACTTTAAATGGTGCATTTTATCTGTGCATGGCCTAATCCCAATTTCCTATATCCTTTTATAGCACACAGAAAATGAATGCTTCTTTCACCTTTAATTCATTTTCACAGTAATTGTAGAGATGTGATGATGTTCGAATGGATTTCTAAGCTTTATTGACTCACCTCTAGCAGGTGACCTTCTCATGTCTGAGTTAGCTCACTGCTCCACTGCACATTTGCTTGAAGTGCTGAGGACTGAAATTTCCTGAATGTTGTCTCAACTGTATACCTATCAGACAAGAAGTGAGGTATGAATACCCCAGTTCCCTTGCTCTTTGTATGGAATCATTTGGGGCATGATGTTCTGTACTATTTGGGGGCTAGGTATTTTTTCCCCCCAATCATAGACAGATACTTTAAAAAATAAAAATAAAATAAAATTAATTATTAGAAAAAGGGGAGACACAAAAATGTTAAATTGCTATGAAACTAAACAACTTTAATCTTTGTAGATGTATAAATTTATAAATCCAGAACCAGTCTCAAACAGTATAAGGAGTCACACTGTCACACATCACATTGTTAGTAATATTGAGCAGTAGTATTGAGAAGTAAATCGTGCACAGTGATAACTAGATTCAAACATTTCCTTCTTTGGCTGCCTTTCTCTCCTCATTTCCCACTGCTCTGTGGCATTTCCTGGTCTCGGGGTCTTCTGGAGGAACTTAAACTGATACAGATAAGAAAAGTTACTGGAAATTAACACCTGGTATCCTGCATATGAAAATATGAATATATATTCTTATCTGGCTAGGTAACCATAGAATAAAAATCACAAGGACTTTGGAATATGAAAAAGCTACTCAGTATTCTTAGAATCATGGGAAAATAATTTTCCCATACTTCTGTTTATTCATTTATGTGATAACAATAGTGAAGTAACTAAATTGCAAATTAAAATAAGATAACACTTCCTTCTTATTGGAATGGCTAAATTCCAAAACACTCACAACACCTTATTCTGACAAGGATGTGGAGCAATAGAAACCATAAATCCCTGTTTGCAGCAATGCAGAGCGGCAGAGCCGCTCTGGAAAGACAGTGTAGCATTTTCTTACAAAATTAAACCATCCAACAAGTGTACTCTTTGGTATTTACTCAAAAAAGTTTAAAACTATGATCACACAAAATCTTGCACATAAATGTTTACATCAGCTTTAATTGTAATAGCCCAAACTTATAACCAATCAAGATGTCCTTCAGACAATGGAATAGTATTTAGCACTAAAAAAAAAAGTGAAGTATTTAGCATTGAAAAGACATGGAGAGATCTCAAATGTGCATTACTAAGTCAACCAGGAAGGGCTACAGACTGTGTGATTCCAAATATGTGACATTTTGGAAAAAGCAAAATTATGGAGACAAGAAAAAGGTCAGGGGCTAGGCAGGCTGGAGGGATGAACAAGCAGAACAGAGAGGATTCTTGGGGCAGTAAAACTATTCTGTATGATTATGCAAGGGTGGATACCTGTCATGATACATTTGACAACAACAAATATAATGTACAATAGCTAGAATGAACCTGGATGTAAACTATGGGTTTTAGGTGATGACGTGATAGTATAGGTTCATCAGTTACAGCAGTGAACCACTGCAGTATGGGATGTTGATAGCAAGAAAAGCTGTGCAGATATAGGGGCAAGGATGTATAGAAACTCTTTGTACTTTCTCTTAAATTTTGGTGTGGATCTGAAGCCTAATCTAAAAAGAACATGAGCAATCTACAAGAACATGAGCATACCACACACACAAAAAATTACCCAACAAAATGATTGTGAAAATCAAAAGACAGATCATGAGAGAAACAAGTTAGGATTCACCATGCACTATCCCGAGGATTTTGATAATGGTAGTTAGGATTCTTTTTAGCTTCACAATATACGTAACATTGAAAATACATAAATGTTTATTTTCATACTTGCACATTGTCAGAAAAATAACAAATATCTTTGGTTTTGCTGAATGTATACTTTTCTTTTTCCAGTAACTCTAATTCTTTACTCACATTGATAGAGCTAGTATGTCTTCATATGGAAGCCTATACCTACAGCGTACTTTATTGCAATCTAGTTTTATGTTTACTTAATCCAACAAAATTCTTCTGTCATTTTTTCAGTCTGAAATTATTCTTCTGCAGTTTGACATACAACTATATGACAGCTTCACTTATGTGTACATGACAGGGGCATGCATACTTAAATAGTGCCTTCTAATTAAAATTTAGCATGTTTAAACTTATGTGTAGTTAGAAGTGGAAATGAACATGTAGTATTAAATGTCATGGCTTTCAACATATAGTGGTTTTAAGACCCGACATCTAGTTCTCTCAAATAGAGGTATCAGCAGGCATTATAAAGACAATCTTTCACCATTGACAGAATTCGTCTGCTGAGCTACTGTGGTATGTGGACTGATTTGCACATCATTGCACAGCTAAAGGGCTTTCTAAACCTCAATAACTCAGAATGAGCCCAAGACTACAATTCTCCCTCTGAGCATTTTCTCATGATCACATGGCCTCTGGAGAGTGAAGTCACCACGAAATTTAAATTATTCTAATCAAATTCACATGGAATTTTTATACTTGGAACACTGCCATTCTCAGCCCCCTTCTCTAATTTCAAAATTACTTCATGTTTCACCTTGAAGAATGTGACCTTTTAACATAGCGAGGAAATTCTTTGTAAATGAGGCACAGGATGTTTGATTTAAGCACTCGTTTAAAAAAACATATAAATATTTATTGAACATTTGCTATGTGTAAAGTGATAGGCCCTATAGAAAATAAAAGCATCAATGAAACCTAATCCTTTTTCTCAAAGATGTTGTAATCTGATTTGGAAAAAGAAATGACTCAGTTGGTAAATTGGTAAATAGGGTAGCTCAAGAATAGAACTTAAAATAAGTAATAATTTCACATAACAAAAAACACGGTTCAGTGGTCAGTGGAGAGGAGATTAACTATTCAATAAATGATGTTGGGACAATTGTTAGCTCTCTGGATAAGAGACTTAATCCAGAAACTTACTTTATGATGGAATAAAAGGTTTAGTGTAAAACTATAAGACTGTATGTGACACTTTTTTTCTAATGCTGGAATAAAATTTCTTTATAAATGTAAAAATGCTTTATTCAATTTCAGAAGAACAAACTGACAAGTTGGATGATTTTTTAAATTATATGCTTCTAAATATTGCAGAGGAACATTAAAAATGCAAACCATACAGTATGCCCATACACATGAATTAGAAACATTTAGTCTACAATAGTTAAAAAGGATAGGGAACGTGTAAAAAGGATAGGGAATACAGATGCTTAAAGACACGTGGGAAAACTTCAGCTTCATTAGACGTCCAAAAATACTAATTTAAGAAATGAGCCAGGCATGCTAATGCATGCCTATAATCCCAGTGACTGCCTATAATCTCAATGACTGGAGACCGGGGCAAGAGGATCACAAATTCAAAGCAGACTCTGCAATTTAACAAGGCCCTAAGCAATTTAGCAAGTCCCTGTCACAAAAAAAAAAAAAAAAAAAAAGGGTGGGGGCCGGGGATGCAGCTCAGTGCTAAAGTAACCCTGGGTTCAATCCAGGTACCCCTGCAACCCCAACCCTCCCAAGAAAAGAAATAAGATGCCACTTTCACACATCAGATGCTCAAAGACTTTTTTCAGAATGACAACACTTAATGTTAGCAATAGAGGGTTGAAATAAGAATGCATTTATGGTGGGATTGTAAATTGTGTCTAACCTTCTTGCAATCTTTTGATCATATTTAAAATATTTCAAACACTAATCCCAGGTCACATAAATTAATCCTTTAATGATCCAGAAATACAAGGAATTTATAAAGATGTGCATTTCAATATGATATGCAAGTGCAGTGAAAGATGGAACCTTTTATTTTATTTTATTTTTTTTACATTAGAATCCTCACAAGCTAAAGTAACAGAAAATAATTGAGCATACCCTAGGTATTATTCTTCCCTTTTATGGGTATATAGATAACATTGGTCTGTGACTTTATCAGCTGCAATCCTTCTGTAATGAAGATTTTTCCACCATCAACTCTTAGTTAACCTCAAACTGGTCCTTATAGAGAAGGTCATCTTTTCAAAATGAAAATATGGTTATCTCTTCCCTGAAATTAAAATACTTAAATCATAATCTATTAATTACATTAAAAACTCCATGCTTATTTCACAATCAGACTCATCCAGTCCATCTCCTTGAAACTTCAATGATAATCACCTTCGAAATATGACATTGTCACCTCTCCTCTTACACAGAGTCATCTGCGGCTCCATGAATTCACCATGGGTTTTCCGACCTTTCCTCCTTTACCCATACGCTTTTCTGGAAAGTGATTTTCTCCACATTCTATGTAAGACTTCCCATTTCCAATATGAGCTTCACCAACTCTAAGCAGCATGAGTGTTACTCCCAGGTATATTTGCTTGTCCCTAATTTGCTCCTCCCAACAATGTGTTCTGCTTATATTTCAGCTTTAAGCTCAATAGTTAAGCTATTTCTCATTTTCCAAGTCTGAGTTGCTAAAACAGCAGAGACTTATTTAATTCTGTGTTGAGTCCCCAGGACTTAGCACAACCACAGGTTGGCATTAGTTGCTTAATAAACATCATGCTAGATATTCCTGGTTAGTTGAGTATTACAGGACATTCATTTCTGACTTTCTTTTTGGAAAAAAAAGGAAAGAAAGAATAGATGAGTAAGTGTAGTATACAATGGATGGCTGGATGTTTCTATAAATTTTTAATCCATCTAAATAGAATATGGAACAAGTATTTGGTGGAAAGGCTAACAATGTATCATTGTGAAAATCATTAAAAGCATGTCCCTTTAAGTCACTTCCCCATCCCCCAGTGACTAGTAATTCATAATGACCTGGGGAATATTGTTAAAGGGATGTGACCATGACTTCAGCAGAAAGCAGGGGCAATAGCCTGACCCTGCCCAGAGGTGTCAGCACCAGGACATGATCACAGAGATCTATATCCATCTCTTCTCAGTGGGTGAGCACATCTGACCTAGGAATCTGGATGAACCCTATTAGATTTTCTGTCTCCTCCTTGAAGAACACTATAGGATATTGAACCTAAGTCAGGGCTCTTTTCTTAATGTCTTCTGATTGTTCATTCCGTTGGGTGCTTTTGAATATTAATAGTTTATGAATTATGTAAATTCCATTTTAGTGAGGTATCCATATCTTTTCTCTCTACTGTCTATCTGTCTCTCTCTCTCTCTCTCTCTCTCTCTCTCTCTGGGGGGAGGGGTACCAGGGATTGAGCCCAGGGGCACTTAACCTCTTAGCCACATCCCCAGTCCTGTTTTCTATTTTATTTAGAAACAGGGTCTTGCTGAGTTGCTTAGGATTTTGCTGAGTTGCTGAGGCTGGCTTTAAACTTGCAATCCTCCTGCCTCAGCCTCCCGAGCCACTGGGATTACAGGCCATACACCACCAGGCCTGGCCTCTCTACTCTTTTCAGCAAATCTCCTTAGTATAGGCTTTGTCATCCTTCTCTGAAACTCCCAGCCACCCCTTCTCCAGTGTGCTTGAAGAGCATTTCTTCTAAAATCCAAATCTATAATAGTTATCCTGTCCTTAAACCCACCTATGATTCATTTTATTCCACTCCTTGCCTTTCTCCCAGGCCATAAAGTGGACATTTATCACCAACAATGAAACCGTGGACATTCTGACCCCAAATCACATTCCCAGTGCCCTTTTCTATAAAATTCCCCTGCCCCTTCCCAACTCCAACTCCAGAGCAGAGTCCTGGCCTACTTCTGGACTTTCACTTGCCTTTTCATAGGCTTCATTCTCTGCCAGACATGTTTTTCCCCTTTTTCTTACTTGTCCTGTGTGATTGTCAAGAATCATTGCTCATTTCACTTCTGCGGTCTTTCCAGATTCCTCTGGGCATGCTCTTACAATGCCTTCACTTTTAAGTCCTTACTTCTTTTTGCATTGAAAAGGTTATATGTTTATACTCTACAAAATTTAGAAGATTAATGGCATTTTCATGATGAACTTCGTTTGCTTCACTTTTATGTAGCTGTGTTCATACTGGACTTATAAATGTTGTTGTATTCCTCATAAATATCTTCTATGTTAGGAATTACTCTGTTGTGGATAATACTTGTTGCCCCATGTACTTAAATATGCTATTGATTCCACCAGATTCTTGATGGTGAAACATATTTAAATTGGATATTTTAAGGAGGATTTGCTATCTAAGGAACTATTTACAAACCTGAGATATGGAGTCAGTGATAGTACCGTATCCCTGAAATAAAAACGGGGGGGGGGGACTCACCATTCTTAGGCTTTAAAGGGCAGGAGAAGAGCTCTTTACTGGAACTTGGGGAGATTGAATTGAGGATAGGGTCACTGTACAAGCACTTTCACTTTTTTTTCAAGGGTCACAGTAAGCCTGAGGTCTTCTGCAGGATAGGAACAAGGTTAACTATTTCTACTTTACTCTTCTTGTCTTGTTTGATTTCCTACAAAAACACATCATTGGTGAGCTCATCCCAAAGTCAGAGGGTAGTAAAACCCTAGCCTGAGTATTAGGAAGGCTGGTCTCTCAGGGCAGAGAGTAGTTGGAGAGACAAGCTGATAGGCTAAACAGAAGGCACTTGGTATATCCTATAATTGGATGTGCCTCATTTATAGTTTGAAACCATATTTGTTATAGTTTAGGTATGAATAGCCCCCCAAAGATTCAGTGTTGAAGGCTTGGTCCCCAATGCAGCCATGTGCAGAGGTGGGGCTTTTAGGAAATGATCCTATCAAGACAGCTCTAGTTTCATCAGTGGATTAATCCACTTGATGAATTGATAACCTGAATGGACTATTAGGAGGTGATGGAAACTGTAGGAGGTGGGACCTACTTGGAGGAAATAGGTAACAGGAGATATGTCATTGAAGGTTATTTCTCTCTCTCTCTCTCTCTCTCTCTCTCTCTCTCTCACACACACACACACACACACACACACAAAACTGAGCATACATCCTTCCAACATGATATGGTGGAAAGTACCTCACCTTGTGCCCAAAGCATTGAAGCCAGATAAACCATGGACTGAAACCTCTGAAATTATGAACCAAAATTATGTATTTCTTCCTTTAAGTTGTTTATGTCAGGTATTTTGGTAATAATGATGAAAAGCTAATGCAATATTTATACAATATTTATAATATTTACAATATTTATACAAATTCTTGAATATTTAATATTCTTCCCTTAGGAAAGTCTCCAAGGTGAAGTTACTGGATCAAAGGTAGACTCTCAAGGCTCTCAACACTTACTGCCAAATAACTTTGCCTTCCCAAATGATTATACAAACTCATCCTCCAACCAGAAGAATATGAAAGCATCTCTTCCATTATATCCTAAACTTCGGAGTTTAGAAAAAGCTTTCTGACAACTAGTAAAAAGGAAAGAGTGGGTGTGGCTGGTTTGGTTGGGAGGAGACTTTCTAGTCTAAATACAGAGGAAGACAAGGCCAGCCAAAAATCCCAGAGAAAGAAGAATTAAAGGGCTTGATGAGAGACTTTGCCCAGCTAAGATCCCAGCCCTGGGGAATGATTGTGTCCTTTGAAATGGCTTTTTAATTTAGGCTCCCAGAAGGAAACAAAGCAGAATCAAGTTGGTGTTTTGAGGTCTGTAGGACCAGTTTTAAGGGAAAAAATAAAACAAAAGATAGTCTAGTCACCTGAGGCTTATAAAATTATGGAGACTTTAGCACCCCTGGCTTGAAGGGACAAAAAAAAGTCAATATTTCTTTCTTTCTTTTTCTTTTTTTTTTTTTTTTTTTTGGTGTGGTTTTGGGGATTGATCCCAGGGCCTCATGCATGCTGAGCAAGCACTCTACCACTAAGCCACATTCCCAGCCCAAAAGTCAATATTTCAAAGGACACACACACACACACACACACACACACACACGTGGGGGTCTATATAAAGAGGACCTCCAGATAGGGAGAAGGGAGCCATTGACCAGCTGTGAAAAAGCAGGTAAATGAATGCCCAGACTCCTGATTTCTTCCTACCCTCCTAAGTCCTACTAGTGTCCTCAGAGGGGCCAAACACAGTGGAAGCCAGAGGAAAAATAGTCCCTTGATGCAATCTATACTATCCTAGGTTCCTGGGACACAGAGAGAGTAGAGAGGGGTATGGAAAATAGAAAACATATAGTAAATTTAAATTTAAAGGAGACCAAATGACCCAAGGGAAAGGATATTGGTTTTAAGTTAGCCACAATCTATCCTGACAAGTTTAGCACAATTAATATAAAAATTGCTCTTTAATTAAAATTTCACATATTGGACTAATTATTAAGTGTTAAGATTGCTGTTCACTAATGTCCCTTTCCTCCCAAATACACACTCCTGACTTTTTATTTGGACTTTCTGGATCTTCTTGGGAAACACAAGTCTCAGAATCAACAAAATAAAAGAAGAAAGAGAGAAAAAAAGGTCATGAATAGTTCTAGAACCCCATCATGAAGACTAGTACGTTAGCAGCTCATTGACCAAATTTTGCCAGTAGATTTGTTTTTTGACTCTTAAAGTCATCAACCCATAGAGTGATTTTAAAAATTAATGTTTTTTGCTAAGTTTTTAAAATCAGATTTTTTTAAAATCCTAATTTCAGTTGCTCTTAAGTAATCAGAATATTGGGGACAACTGCCATAGAGCAATAAGCAGGAGCTGTCTATTTTCTATCCACTTAAGACATAGCCCTGATTCTCCAGTTTGCCATAGTCCTCACCTTTCTCTATTGTCTACTAAGAGTCAGTTACTATTTTTCATGATGATGTTTTTGTTTTCCATATACCCAAGCTGGGTTCACTCCTTTATGCTACATGCAGAAGCCCTCTAATCATTTACATTTGTGATCCCTGTACTAGTGGTTCAATGGGCAAAAGGGGTCATTGTCTGGTCTCCAATTCTTAATTTCCTTAAGATTGAGTGGACAATGAAAATCAGTGCAATAAGAACTTCACTATGGCCAATGGCATGTGGCATAAGTACATCTCTAGTGATCTCTCCATCCTGAATCCTTTTACCTGCCCTGGGTCTCAGTCCTTAGCACTCTCCTATGTGCTGTTTCTCTCTGTACTTTATTTGTTGTGTAGGAAGAAATTTCAAATTATAACAGTTTCTATCCCATTAAATTGGATTTACTTTTCTGCAATTGAAAGTTTCCTGTGTTTGGAGGACTTGGTTTTTCTTGATGTTCTGTTGATTTTGGATCTTCCAAAATATGTCGTGCTCATCGCAGTTCCACAGAAGTAATGCTTTCTAGTTTTCAGAAAGTATTGTTTATTGAATTTCTGATCCTTCTGAGATAAAAATGGGCATCTCGGTGAATATACATTTTCTTAAATCCTATTAAATGGTTATTTAATTTCTAACCTACAAACTCAGGCCTAGCCTAGCTCTATCTGCCTGAGGCTATTATCCACCCCCTGCCCTCACCTTACCCCCGAGTTTCTATAAGAAAAGGCCTCAGTCATAGACCTTGCCCAGTTGTCCAAGTCCTGAAGCTAAGTAATAATGTGACTCTCCATCATGACCACTGAGAATAGTATAAGAGAGATGCTCAAGATAAGATGTACATACAACTGAGCAGCCTCAAGGTTTGTTACTTATGCAAAATGTTCAGGAACACATTAGGCACCTTTCTAAGAAACCATTACAAAGAATCTTCAGAATAATAGAAAGTTTAAGCCATTACAAAGAATCTTCAGAACACTTAAAAGGTAACAAGGGTTTGAAGAACTTAAAGGGTATATGAAGAACTTAAAGGGTCATTTAAAATATTTTAAACACTCTGTTTGAAGCAAAAATTATGCCCCTAGAAAAGGGAAAAAATAATAATTTGAAGTATAATTGTCCTTCATTTAGATGGATTCCATAGCTTGAGAAATCATTTGAAACACCTCACTGTATCTTGGTAAAGTGACATTAGTTATTAGAGTTGTAGAGTATATGGGAGGAAAACTAATATTTATGAGGGGGAGATAATTTGAAATGGCCTGAGGAATTTCAGATAGAGATACACAGAAGGCAGTTGGAAATACAGACCTGAAGCTTAAAGGAAAAGTATAGTTTGTCATTATGGATTTGGGAATGAAAATATACTTATTCACTTAGTATATCTTATGTGCCAGGGGATATGCTAAACATTTTCTAGCCATTTTATCTTTTAGTCCTCAAAGGAATTATGAACTCAGTACTATTATTATAGCTATTTGTAGAGGGGAAAACTAAATCATAAGAATTAAATAACTCTTCAAGACCATTTTAAATGGTGGAACTAGAATTTAAAACTGGGCAATCTGAATCAAAAAACCAATGTGCTTAATCATTGCACTGTACAATTAGCACTCAAAATTATTCTAGATAGTCAGTGAGCATAAATGTGACATGAAAGATCCTTATTTTGGCTTAAATGGTAAAGACTTAAAAACAGAAAAGTTACAACTTGTTAATCATTGATAAATTTATTAAATTGGTGTTTTCCTTTGATGAATATGTTATGGAAAGGAAAACATAGTTTCAATTGTGTTTCTTTTTACTACAACTGTAATGTAATAATAACATGTTCAGAAAAGCTCATTGTCATGATGAAATAACACATTTTTGCTGAGGTAATTATTATAATAATAGGCTATTTCACATTTTTCCTTCTCCACCCATCATTTTTTTTTTTTTTTTTTTAATGAGCAGACTTTCTTCTGCTTAGAATTTGAGACAGATGGAAATGCATTTGCATCGCAAGGGGGCAAGCTATGTCCTATTTAGAAAGAAATGAATGGGACTTCTGCAGAATCACGTTCTATGAGCAACTTTTATCATCATCCTTAGCTATGTAAATTACATAAATTATCTGATTTAGCTTGACACTCCAGTAGTGAAATTCTCAGAATGCAGACTAATGTTTTTATATACTTCTTATGTAACTAATGGACAGTCTAGCAAACAAAGTGATTTTATTGGTGAGAGGTACACAGTATACTAAACCCATTGTGCAGCATTTTGTTGTTGAACATTTACTAAATGTTGCTTCCCACTGGCTTAACAAGAATTTTGCTTTCATCCAAATACATGCACAAGAATGAAGGACGAGTTTGACTCAGATCTTTTTCTTGCCAGAATATGGTAGGCTAAATGTAGAGGGACATGTAGGGCAAAGGCTCTCAGTAGGAGAATGGGAAAGGAGTCAAAATCACCCATTGGGATTTTCCAGTTTTACCTTCTAGACTTTCCTCTTCAAGTTAAGAGTCATAATCTCCAGGTGCAGAGGCCAAAGCCTCTAATTCTCATGCAGAATTGCATATTAGGATGATAGTAAGAGGTTTTTGTTGTCATTGTTGTTGTTTTGTTTTGTTTTGTTTTTAATTACTGGCATCCAGTGCTATTTAATTTGTAATCTCTGGAGTTGGGGATTGAGCCCTAGTATTTTGGGAAAAAGAGGTTCTCTTAGTTCGTAGCCGTGGTTGAGTACCCTAGCCTCACTTGTCTTAGGCCATTCCTACTGCTATAACAAAAATTCTTAGACTGACTAATATAGAAACAACAAAAATATAATGCTCCAGTTCTGGAGATTATGTAAGAACAAGGAACCAGCAGACTCCAAGTCTGGTGAAAGCCCCTTCCTCATGGATGGCAGCTTACAGCCGTGGCTGTACATGGCAGAACAAAAAGAAAGTGTTCCCTCAAGCCTCTTTTAAGATAGCACAAATCCCATTCATGGGGGCCTTCATGACCATATGACTTCTCAAAGACCCTGTCTCACAATATTGTCACATTGTGGATTAAATCCCAACACATGAATTTTGGAGGAACACAAACATTCAGACCTAGTACTTATATAGGAAAAAAATCCCCATGATAATCCTTCTGGTCTAATCTTCCCCTCCATCTCCAATACATGCCAAGTTTTTAAATTCCTGGTTTGAGAACAATAGATATATGGGATGGTGAAGAAGATTGTGAGTGTGTGCTGAGTAGCTCACAGTTGTTGCCAGATCTAGGTCAGAGTGCTTAACCTTGCCACTCTGTAGGCTTTGTTCTTTGTTCCTGGGAGAGAGGCTGTGCTAGGGATCATAGGTTTCAGTAGCATTCCCAGCTTCTACCCACTAGGGGTTAGTTGAATATCCCTCCCCAGATGTGACAGTCTTTAAATGTCCTCATGCAATGCCAAATGTTTTGTGGGGAGAAAAATCTTTCCTGGATTAGAAGGGTAGATCTAGGGAATTTCATAAGGGAGGATCCAATAAACTGATTGGGGCTGGCTGTAGATCTGACTGGTAGAATAGAAAATCTTTAAATGCAAGCTGGAATGCATGAGGGTTTCTCTGGGACTTTACATTGCATCTGAAGAAGTTGCAGAAGTACTTGGAATTTTTTTCTGGCTTTGCTGCATAATAAACCATTTTAACTTCAAACAATGACAACATTAATCATATTCACAAACCTAAAATTTTCCCAGAGCTAGGTGAGGAGTTTTTCTTTGTTCTGGTAGGGTGACCTAAACCTAGAGGCTAGAATCAGCTAAAGGCTCACTCACTCACATTTTGGTGGTTTTTGACTGCCTACTGATGCGAGATTCAGATGGAGCTATGGCACAAAGACCTTCACATACTCTCTTCCATGTGGCATCTTGGCTTTTTCACAGTCTGGTGGCTAGTCCAAGGGCATGCATCCCAAGAGAACCAATGGAAGCTATTTTGTATAGTTGGTCTTAGCAGTCACATAGTATCACTTTCACAAAGTCTAAGGTCTATCCAGAATTAAGGAGAGGTAGCTTAAATTTCATGATTTGGTGGATATTGATATCATCTTACAGGAAGAACATATAGGGCAGTATAATTATACATTGGAACAGTCATCTTGGAAAATTAAATGCCACAAATTTGAAAAAGTTAATCATTAAGGACTGCTTACACTGGGTCAACCACACTGCCATCTAAAGACTTTTCTAAGAAACACCTGTATCAATCAGCTGGGAAATATTTGTTTCTAATGCCAATTTTTGGACCTCTCGCTCAAGGATATCATTTGGCAGGTTTGCCAAGGACAGCTGGGATCTGGTTCAATAGGCACTCAAAGTAATTTTTATGCATGTTAAGAATGTTCTTTGTCTATACTAATTCTTTGATCATGTACATATTTTCATTACACATTCACACATTTTCTTTTATGAAACCAAGCAATGATACAGAGATAGTTTTAAGGAAGGTAACTATTTTGAAGAGCAACTTTGAAATGTTGCCTTTAGATATATAATATGTACATGTTGCTTGTCAAAAGACAATTTGAAAAGGGTGTTGTTGATTAAGGGCTTGTGGCCATTTAATTTATTTGAGTTTCCATGCCATGTCAAAGTGAAAAAAAAAAAAAGAAAACATTATAGTCTGTGTCAAGGCATTGGAATTATTTTTTAAGTCTCTTTTTATGATCAAATATTATATGCTTTCTTATTACACTTGAAAACTACACTTTAGGCATAAGATTAGAAACCAACATTTAAAATGATGTATTGAAGCTATATCATAAGGGAGGAGCCTTTGTAGAAACTTAAAATGATAATGTATATGGTAATGTGAATTCCATTTTCAAGGAGACTTATGAAAATGTGGGAAATAAAATGCTAGTATACGGGCATTTCTCTGACAAAAATGTTGCTGATCAAGCAACTTCAATATCCTAAAATATACATGAGAAATCAGCATATGAAAAAAGACTTATGCACAATCAAAATAGAAAACAAAACTTTATATCCTTTACTTGGAGCCTAATGACAGTTGGCTTGCATGAAAATGTGACAGCAAGTTGCTAGCTTCCAATATGGGGGAACAGCACATAAGAATGGCTCAGAAGTCGGCGACTACAGTGAGGAACAATGAGCCCCAAAGCAGCTGAGGCAACAAAATGAAAATTTAATTATTTAAATTCAGAATAGCATTCAGTTTTTCAAAGTAGGGGAACTCACTATTTTTATGGGGCCCATTATTCTTACTGGGATTAATTTGAGCTTATAAAAAGCTAAATGTATTTTAAATAAATTGTATTTAAGAGATTAGGGAAATGTTGAAAAATTTAGACAGAATTCCTTGAACATACTTTAAATAATCTTTGCTGATTTTAATAGATAGACTTCCATTATCTATAAAATGATTTGTGTGTGGGGGGGGTGGGGGGGTACTACAGCATGCACAGAAAATACTAGATAATAATAGTTTCCTTCTTGATTACAAAGTGGTCTTTTTATTAAAATATTTCCTCAGGGGCTGGGATTGTGGCTCAGCGGTAGAGCGCTCGCCTAGTACGGGCAGGATCCGGGTTTGATCCTCAGCACCACATAAAAATAAAGGCATTGTGTTGTGTCCATCTACAAAAAAGATTCTCTCTCTCTTTAAAAAAAATTATTAATAAGATATTTCCTCAAAACTTAGCTAACTTAAAAGTTTAGGACATAAAATTTAACAAGGAAATCTAAATCTAATATAGAAAACTATATCAGCATCTCAAAGCTATGGTGATAGCAGCAAATGCAAGAAACCCAGGGGTCACATGATCTGCCACTAAGTCCTATTGATTCCAGCTCCCAAACTCATTTCCAATGTGTTCATTTCTATTTGCCTCCACCACTACCATCTTTGTTTCCCATCACCATCATCACCTTCTCTCTTTTCTGTATTTCTGTAATTCAGCTCTATTTTCCTGTGCTCTGGGCTGCTTCCAATCCCTTCTGCATGCAGCCAGCAGATCAGATTACTCCCCTCTTCAACCCGCTGCTGTGGCTTTCCATTCTCTTTGACATGAAACCCCAAGTTTTTACTGTGGCTTTCAAACCCATGCCTGGTTTGGCTCCTTCTTACTTCTCTCATCCCACCCCATGACACTCCTTTGTGTCACTCTTCTCTGTTTCCCTCCTTTGGTTCTCTCTTAGCATTTTAGATTTTGCACGCACAATCTCTCTGGCTCTTTTTGTTCGTGGCAGAGCTGGCTCCTATTCCTCAGGTCTCTGTTGAAATGTTGCTTTCTCAGAGGGCTCTTTCTTGACTTTCCTATCTAATGTGGTACTGTCTCACTCCAACATTATTCTCTATCTCTGGTTTCTTTGAGTCATATCAGAACATTTTTACTTATCTATATATTTTCTGTTTCCTTCGCAAGCTCTCTTTAGAACAAAGCCTGGTGCACTTTACTGAACATGTCAGTGGAGATGCTTGACTCACAGTAGGATCCTAATAAATATTTTCTGATTAAATGAATGGTGTTCTATAAATGAAACAAAGGCTAACTGCTTGGAATTTAAAATGGCAAGTTCATGTGCTCATATAACACATCTACATGTTTAACAAGAACTTAGGTGATACATAGATGTTCTAGCCATATGGATTTTGGAATGAGAAGTTTGTAGAGATCATACCTAACTTTTCATTATAGTATCATAGATAGCTCTGATTCCATTCTCCAAACTTGACTTTGTAAAATTCCAAGTAAGAAGTTGGAGATAGCTGGCTTTATCAATCAAACGTTTCTTAAGAGGGAATAAATGGAATGAAAATAGGACTTGGGCAGGGAATCATTAACTATAATATCTCATCTATTCTCAAACATAGCCAACAGATTATACCTATTATTAATGTTCTCTATGGAAGTTGAGGTATTTAACATTTACATTAAACATGGCAAAAAAAAAAAAAAAAAAACAACACATGTATTTAGTTGAATTGACCTTAGAAAGTTGGAAATGAGAAACATTTCTCTGTTTAAGCTTCTTTTAGATTTACTCACTGGTATACCATTAAAGGTAATTTATATACAGGTTATGACAAAGGAGGAGGCTGTGATTAATTATGCTTCTTACATAAATAACTATTGCCTGCTTCTTGCAGTCAGAGACCATAACTTAAAATACACCTCTATTTCAAAAGTGGACCTAAGAGTGAGGGTGGTACATAATGAAGACAAACTAACTATTTCTTGAACAAATGGAAAATTCTTAACCACTTAGAGGACCTAGTTTAAATTGCTTTTTAGTACCAGATAAAGTGAAAAGTAGACACAATTACATATGCTTTTCCTTTAAATTCATAAAAGTAAAAAAGAAATGCTAAAATAAGTCTCTTTACCCTATACTTATATAGAAACCACACAATTGTATTATAAAAAGAATGCACAGTAGGTCTCATGTAAAATAAAACAAGAAACAAACCTTTAGGTGGCGACCAAGAGCTATGATTATGAATTCCTTAGTCTGCTTTTATGAGAATTTATGATCTTATTTGAAAGTGGTCATGTAAAACAGCCTATTTAAACTATATTAATTCAGTGCAAAGCAAATACAAAAAACAGAATTGGGCCTCAGAAAAAAAAGCATGTGAATGTTAATATCATTAAAACACCAGATTTTACTTTAGATTCAATTTGACAATTGGTGATTTAAATGGGAAAGAACCAGACCTGGCAAGATAACTGTTTTGGTTCTGTGATTAATTACTTTTGCCACTTAAGTAAAGATAGTTCTAATCTTTAAATAAGTCATCTTTAAACAAGATGATAGCTTTTAAAGACATCACAGAGCATAATAAAGATGTCAAAACTGTCCAATGTTTCTGTGCAATTAGAAACTCCACTCAAAATTGACACAGACCTCAGAATAAAGGCCACTTATGCCTTATTCTTGCAACATCTAGCAGAAGCTATGTCTTCCTGGAGTGCTAATATGCTCTTCCTCTCTTTCATTGTGCTCTCAAATGAGAATTTAGATCATAGCCAACATATTCCTCTTTCAGCTCTAGAAACACAGGAAAGGATAAAACATTTCAAGGTAGGCATCATGATCTTTGATAGCACTCACTAGTTTCAAGTTCCAACTTGTTCTTTGCATCAGTAGGCATTCATCTGCTTGTAGAAATATCTTAATTATCACTGTTAGGTATTGTTTTATGGTAATTTTTACTTAAAAGTTTTCTACTTAAAGACCAATTCCATTCTGTTAGCATGTAGAGTGAGTCCCCACTTGCTCTTCTCTACCCCTTCATTCTCCCTTACTTTGCTAGTCAACTTTACACAAATCAAAGTTGAGGTGACTTTATATTAGACTCTTTTTCTCTGTAATAATAACATACAGCTTATCAAAATCTGTCCTTACCACTTTAACTAGTTTCCGGCTTCATCTCTGACATCATTATTCTTGCTTCTAATCACTATATTGTAGTTAGTCATTCAACTGCCACTCTCACTCACTATCCTGTGCTCTTTGTTGGACTCCAGCTGCCCAGGTCCGTAAAAAGGACTCCCATATTAGAAATGGCAAACATTTTTTTTTGTACTCATAGGCTAATAAAGTAAAATAATAAACAACATTTTGTTAAATTAATATCCATCTACCAAAAAAGGGGCATTTCCTTAGGAGCAATCTTTAAGTTCAAATCACTGTATGCACAGAGAAGGGGAACTGTGTTAATTAACCAACTCTGAATAGACCTTGAGGAAAGAACCTTATACATGACTGAATTTTTGTTTCAGCTTCCAAAGGATGAGACATGACACATTACCTTAAATTTTATGGTGTAAAAGTAATTTAAATATGTATATGAGCTTGCTTTCCTTTTTTAACATTATAATCATTACCAACACATATTTATTGTAAAATGTAATGGATTCACTGTGGTGTTTCCATATATATATATATATATCATGTATTGATCATGCTTCATCCACCCTCTCCCTCCCATCCAATTAGCTGCAAATGTCAGGATTTCATTTCCTTTATAGCTATATCATATTTTCTTTATCCATTCATCTATTGATGGACACCTGAACTGATTCCATTTCTTAGATACTGTGAATAGTACCTCAATAAAGATAGGTACGTAGATATACTTTTTGTATGACTTCATTTCCTATGGAGATATCTATATCTATATCTATATATCTATATCTATATATCTATCTCTCTCTCTCTCTCTCTCTCTCTCTATATATATATATATATATATATATATATATATATATACACACACACAAGAGTAGGATGACTGGATCATATGAGAGTTCTGTTTTTTGTTTTTTGAGGACACCATTCTATTCTCCATAATGGATGTACTATTTTACCTTCTCAACAACAGTGTAAAAGTTTCCATTTTCTGCATATTCTCACTATAAATTGTTTTGTTGCTGTTGTTTTTGATAATCAATATTCTAACTGGATTGAAAAAGCATCTCATTGTAATTTTTATTTGCATTTCCCTGATAGCTAATGATATTGGACATATTAAAATGTATAATTTTTCCACTTTTATTTGAGAAGTGTCCATTCAGATCTTTTGCCCATTTTAAATATTTATTACTTGAGGTGTTTTTTGTTGTTGTTTTTGTTCTTTGAGTTCTTTATATATTTTGGATATTAACCCTTTGTTCAATGAATAGGTGGCAAAGATCTTTCTCCCATTCTGTAGACTGTCTCTTTACTCTGTTGATTGTCTCCTGTGCTGTGCTGAATCAATTTCGTTTAACATGATCCCATTTGTCAGCTTGGGCTTTGCTTTCAGTGCATTTGGAATCCTGTCCAGTAAATCCTGTCCTGTCTGTACTTATACTTCAAGTGCTTCCCTTATATTTTCCTCTAGTAGTTTCAGAATTTCAGATCTTACACTAAGGTCTTTGATGCACTGTGAGTCAGTTTTTGTATGGGGTGAGATACAGGGTTAAGTTTCCATCTTTTACATTTGGGTATCCAGTTTTCTCATCACGATGTGTAAGGGGCTGTTCTTTCTCCAGTGTAGGTTTTTAATGAATTTTTTTTAATATTTATTTTTTAGTTTTTAAGTGGACACAATATCTTTACTTCATTTTTATGTGGTGCTGAGAATCACGCATGCTAGGTGAGCACACTACCACTTGAGCCACATCCCCAGCCCCCGGTGTAGGTTTTTAGTCTCTTTATAGAGAATCATTTGGCTAGGATGCATGGATTTATTTCTGGGCCCTCTATTCTGTTATATTGGTCTATGTGTCTATTTCTATGTCAATGCCATGCTGTTTTGATTACCGTGGCTTTGTAGTAGGTCTTGAAGTCAGGTATTGTGCTGTTCCAGTTTTTCTCTTTTTGCTCAAGATTACCTTGACTATTTGAAGTCTTTTGTGCTTATATGTGAATTTTAGGATTTTTCTTTACAGAAATATGATGTCATTTCCATGGAAAATGCATCTGGTAGTATGGACACTTTAACAATATTAATTTTTTTCAATTCGTGAACATGGAAAGATTTTACACCTTTTACCATCTTCTGCAATTTCTTCAATGTTCTTTAATTTTCACTGTAAAGGTCTTTTATGTCTTGGTTAATATGATCTATGAGTATCTCTCTCTCTCTCTCTCTCTCTCTCTCTCTCTCTGGCTTTTGTGAATTCACTACTTTCATTATTTCTTTCTCAGTAAACTTACTAAGGGTACAGAGAAAAACTATTGATTTTTGTATGTTGTTTTGTATCCTTCTACTTTACTGAATTTGTTTGTCAGTTTTAATACTTCTTTGATGGAGTCTTTTGAATTTTTCTGCCTTTATTTCAATGAATAGGTTTTCCTGTGACCTTAATCTTAATTTTTTCCCATTTGGATATGCCATTGATGTGGCTATTGGGTCTTTTTTTTTTTTAAGTTGTGATGGACACAATGCCCTTATTTTAATGTGGTGCTGAGGATTGAACCCAGTGCCTCACATGTGCTAGGTAACAATAACCCTAGACCCTGGATATTTGCTCTTTTAATGATATCCCAAAGATCTTGAATGGTTATTGTTGTTGTTGTTGTTATCTGGAAGTGATATTTTGATAGACCTGTCTTCAAGCTTTAACTTCCTTTCTTTCACTTGACCTAGTCTGTTGTTGAGGCTTTCAACAGTATTTTTTATCTGGCTTATTGAGCTCTTCATTTTCAAGATTTCTGCTTGGTTCCTTTTCAAAATCTCCATCTCTGCTGAGTTTCTCATTCACATCCAGCATTGTCTTCCTAACTTTATTAAACTATTTTTCTGTATTCTCATGAATCTTGTTGAGCTGCTTAAAAATCATTCTTTTGAAGTCCTTATCAGGTATTCATCTATTTTGGTACATTTAGAATCTGTTACTAGTGACTTGTGATCTTTAAGAGATGTTACCTTACCTTGTGTTTTTCCTATTTTTTGTGCTCTTATGTTGAGATTTATACATTAGGAAGAATAGATATCTGTACCACTCTTATGGGATGGCCTTCTTAATAAGTGTCTTCCAGCTAAGAATGTGTCTTGGGGTGTCCATTTACCATGCAATGGTAAGTTTATTTCCAGCCAGGTACAATGGCTGAAATACCCTGTAGTTTTTTTGGGCTATGATTAGTTAGTTTGGATATGGTATAACCAGACTCAGAGAAACCCACAGTCTTTGTGGGTCCTTAAGACTAAGGACTACCAGTTCAGACAGGTGTGGTATTGACAGTATTGACAGGTGTGGTATTGACAGCAGCTTGTGTGATGTGCAGTCCACGTGGTTATTCCTACAATGGAAGCGGTTGCCCTAAACAGAAATGGGGATTTCTTCAGGCACTGTTGATATTGGCTCTGTTACTTGAACAGATGATACCTGGTCCTGGCTGTCCCAGTAATGGTGTGTGGCCTGAAGCACTTGTCCTCTAATTAGATACTTGTGTGGCTCAAAGGGCTTCATGGGGAGAAGTGGATATAGAAATCATAACACCTTGTTGGTGACACTTATTCAGTATTGTCAGCAGGGCAGGAGCAGAAAAGGTGTAGTCACAACTGATGCAGGACACCCATGTAGGTACAGTGGCAGCAAAAGTTGTTACTCCTTTCTGTTTCTAATGGGGGCATGTCCATCCTGGAGCAGGACCTCGGACTCATCCTAGCTGTACAACCAAAGGCTTTTCTCCTCTGATGTTTTCAGGATCTTCCTACCCGTCACACACACCAGTGCTGGGAATTTAAGACAAGAATGCTCTACCACTGAGCTATACCTCCATCCCTTTTTAATTTTTTTTAATTTGAGACAAGGTCTCCCTTAACTTGTGATTCTCCTGCCTCAGCCTCATGAGTAGCTGAGAATACAGGCATGCACCTCTGTACTTGGCTGATATTTTGAGTTGTGGTGTTCATCAGGGATAGAGCAGGAATGGATTGCAGCTGGAGTCACACAAAATTCCTCTCTGTTGAGATGCCTGTAGGAGTGAGCAAGAGCAGAACACAGCTGACATGAGGCAACCTTTCTCTCTGGGCTTTCTTAAGCTTTGTGCCCTGGTAACTGCCAAACCTATGCAAAACCACACGCTTTGGCCATGTGCCTGGCTTCAGAGGGCAATCTCCCCAATCTCTGAGTTTCTGATGTGGGAAAGGGGGATCCCTTATTCTCCACTTTACAACATCTGTTCCTCACAGCATAGCAGTCTAAGGGTTTGTATCAGAGTCTCTCCACTGAGACCAGTCTGGTTCCTGAGGCTCTACCTGATCAACCAATACAGTGTAATATCCACAGAGTCCCAGAGATGGGAATATGCAGGGGCTTCAGATTCCTAAACCAATACAAATTTAGATAATACTTCCCTTCTAAAGATGGCTCCTGGCTATAGCACCCTTCGGGGGTGGGAGGGGTGCTGGGAAATAAAGTACATTCTTTTTTCAAAGCCAGAATATAGTACAGATTTCAGGCCTCTTATCTGTTCAGGCTGTAGATGTGCAAAGGCTGTGAAACTTTGTAACAGCTAGGATTACCCCAGCTAGGATTACAGGTTATCAATGCTGATAGTTTGCTGAGACTTTCTCTTTCACATTTATCCTTGCTGAGGGGAGATTCCCCCCTCCCTCAGCTGTTGAACTTGGGTACTGGGACATTTTGTTTCTCTTGTTATGTTGCTGTCCTGGTCTCTGGATTTTACAAGGTTTCCATTTCTCTGTTATTGAATTAGCATGTTCCTGTGGTCATTGGCTTCAAAATGCAACCTTTCACCTTTTGCTTTAGTTCTTCTTTGTGAAGAAGGTGAGCACTGGTTTCCTTTATTCTGCCTTTTTTTTTTCCCAGCCCCTACTTTTTCCTTCTTGATACGTTTTTATAGCATTATTGTTTTTTGTTTGTTTGTTTGATACCAGGGATTGAACTCAGGGGCACTTTAACACTGAGCCACATTCCCAAGCCTATTTTGTACTTTTTAATTTAGAGACAGGGTCTCACTGAGTTGCTTAGCACCTCACCATTCCTGAGACTGGCTTTGAACTCACAATCCTCCTGTCTCAGCCTCCCGATAGCATTGTTTTTAGTTCCAATTTTTACATTATGCTTCATACCTTTCTCTTTTTGATTTCTGCTTCCTTTTAAATAACAACTGTCAATTAATATTTACACCATTTGTTTTAAATCAGTAAAGGTATTTCTGCCCTGATAGCACAGGGAATGTACATACAAGTTATAGGAGATATTGGGTTTTTACTTTAAAATTAGTTGTGCTTTATTTGCTTCCAACTTAAAAGGTGAGAATGCTACTTTTCGTGGAGGCCTATTTTATTCCATAAAATTAAATTAGCCATAACCCAAATGTGCAATGAGACACACACAGCACAAACACATTAATTTTGAAAGTTGAAGAGTTGCCAGTCCATTGAGCTCAGACTTCATGAACCACAGTTCAGTTCAAATTGTTTTCCTGCAGTAGCTTTGAGTATCTGCCAAACAGACACTGCTAAACTCTGAAAACCACGGGTATGGAGATGGCACCTAGGCACAAGTTTAATTTGTTAATTTTTACTGATGTTTATTTTATTGCTTTTATTAGAGAGATCAATGTCACATCAGATATTTTCTCACTTTAAGATAACAAGTAATAATCACTGGGATGGCATACTATTGAGACTGAAAGCTGTGTAGCGCCTGCCTGGGTGGGAGTCCCTTTGCCAATTAATTACAAATGAGCCATGTACAGTGAAGTGAAAACTAAAGAGTAAAGATGGAGTTCTTATAGTGAGTCACTATTAGTAAATCGGATTTTCTTTTTGTTTTCAATTGCTGCCTCTGACAGCACCACACAGTCACTTTAAACTTTCTTGTTTCAGTCTCTACTCCATCCAGGTTGAGTCAATCCTAATGTAACCAGACAAAATTAAGAGCTGTATACACAGTAAGTACATCGAATTTGGAGTTGACCATTCCTTCTGGGGACCAGTGTCCTGTCCAGCAAGCTGCAGCTACTCTCCCATCCCAAGATTCTTCTGTTGCCTAAACCTCACCGTAGGATGCTTGTTCTTGTAGGTATCTTGGTGGTGCCACTGGTGCCCTATGCTACATCTCCACCTATTTATTAAAACCTCTACTCTCTAACTAGTGTTTGCTTGGAATTTCATACCCTGTTTCCTGGACATTGATTGGAGTGTGCTCTCAACTGAATGGGCCTTTGACATCCCTTACCTGGAGCTAAAACCCTAACTGGGCCTGGAATTTCTATTGTCATCTCTTCCCTACCAGATTATAACCTCATAAAAATTATTCCTGGCTTAGAAACCTAGCTGTACCCCTCTCAGATACTGTGATTTGGAAACCTGGCAATTCACCCCGACTACTTGACTGTTGGTCTCCCTGCATAACCAAATTTTCTTGCTTATTTTTATTTCCATTACTGATGGCCTAGCACATCTCAAGCTAATGTGTAGGTTCATAAGATAACATCAGTGTGCAAGGAGCACTCATTATGTAAAGGAAATCCTGAATGAATCTTTTTAGTGAATGCAAATAATCACCACAGTTAATTTGGTGGTTTTAAATTTTTAATAGTAAATAAAACTCTATGTTTTCTCTAAGGAGAAAACAGTATTTGACAAGGCATAAGAGCAATTTATTGTTGCGGAGATGCTATAATATGCTGGTGTAGGAGAGCCAGCGAGCATTGTGGAATTAATGTGGTTGGGGCTTGAGTATTTGTATAAGACTTCCTGTATTGTCTGTATTTTGTACTGTCAAGTTTCCATGGCAATGTGTTTGTTCCCACGGAGAAAAAAAAATTAATCATATCTGAATTTGAAGATGCAAAGTTCACTCAATGGATAGTTTGCTCAGAGTCCATTAAGGAGGAAAAGGCAGAAAAACAGAAAATTTATCTAGGTTTTAAGTCCCAGTTCAAAGATAAGAAACCATCTCTGATTTTTTTTTCTTTCTTTTTTTTTTTTTTTTAACCTGCTAAATAACAAATCAATGCTGGTGCCATTGGTAACAACTTTAAGCAGATTTTTTCCCCCCAAAAGCAATATTTAAAACTTACTCTTTAAACACAAAGTGTTCCTTTTAGTAATTTGTTGTAACAACCTGTTTCTTATAGCAGCAATTTTTATTTCCATATTTCAAGAATTGGGGGATTTTCATGAAATTGTCTAAATTTATATAAGCTTCATTTTAAAATGAGTTTACAAACTAAAACAATAGCTGTGAGCAGATGAGCATAAAATTTTTTAAATATAAAAACATTCCTTTTCTTGATGTCTAGAATTTTCCTTGCCTATCTATCTCTAGTTTAGAGCCCTTGAAAAGAGCTTGTAAGCTGCAGCAGGATGTAAATTATGCTGCTTTGGTTTAATGGAAGGAAAAGGTAGCTTTAGTTAAGTGTGACACTCCTATGCCAAATTCCTAAGAACATTACAGCAGGACTTCTAACACCAGTAAAATAATTCACATGCATTTGCAAGCTCCATTCAAGTGACATAAAATCCTTGGGCTTCTGTGACCCTTTGTTCTGTTACCATCCTCCCTCCTGGCTTCTTATAGGCACCTCCCTGCCCTTTTATAATCTGGACAATTGGTCCCTTCCTACTTGATATTTTGTTTGTTTGTTTGTTTGCTGTAGCCTTTTTGTGCTTTTCCTTAAAGCCTCTTTTTCCCACTCTGTCCTGCTGTTGCTGCCCTATATTGGATCATTTTTTTCCCTGGCCGAACTCTTTTTTTTCTTACTTACCCTCTTCCATTTTCAATCTTTAGCTTTCATCCTATCCTCCTTAAATTCAGCCTCTGCCTCTGTTGCAGAATAGAGTTTATTTTCATTCTTATCCTCTTTTATTTCTTTGTACTTTCTCCTGTGGAAGTCTGTATATTTTTCTCTGTCTTTTAAAATTATTATGCATTGTCCCTGGATGAATTCCTTTTCTTTCTCTTTCCATATAAAGTATTATTTTATTCTGATTGTTTGAGCCCAATAACTCTGACCCTTTTCAAGGGATTATGATTGAAACAATTTGAAGAATTTCTTTAATATAAAAATGTTTAGAAGTTAGCCTTACAAAATAGTATTCTAAGTAGCAGACTGCTTTTTTTTTTTTTTTTTAAACAAGTCTCTTTGTTCCCTGCTTGGTTCATGGGAAATAAAATCAATGTGATATGCCATCTCCAGTACTTGTTTACACCACACATTATTCACCCTAATCAAGTTGTAAAGAGCAGGACTCAACCAGTAAATCCATCCTGCCACCACAAGTAGTTGCAACTACAGCAGAGAAAATAACTTTGCACATTTTATGACTGACTAGGAAATGGGGGAATAAAAATTTAGACCAGGATTAATTGAAGTTTTTGAAGCAAAAGCTCCATGGACACAAGACACAAGGAGTTTTTTCCTATTTATTTCTGTATGCTGATGGAAATGAGAAGTAGTCTTGCCATTTTTTATATCAGTCATTCCATATGAGAAACAGAATAATAAAAGTTTCTATAACTGAGTTTTTATTTGATCCCCTGCCATCAAGTGGACATACACTGAATTTTTTTCAACTTTTGAGAATTAGATGGTCTTTCTTTTATAGATTTTCATTTAATTTCCAAAGTATGCACTAGTAGATTGCACATAAAAGTAAATGGTCCGTTCAGGTTCAAATGCATTGTTTTGAATTTAAGATATATATCTTAATATCTGTATTATTCATGATTATTTATCTACTAAATTCTTTAGCATAGTGGCAGGTTCATTATATTTGGGACACAATTGAAACTAAATTTTTATTTATATTGCATTTATTAAGCACTTAAAAGTCTCATATTCATTCATTATTTTGGAATTGCTTATAAATTTTCAGTCTTTTAAAGCTATGAGAAAAATATCGATGCACCATAATGGCTACTGGTTTTATAACACTCAGTCTTGGTCTATCAATTACACCCACCATAGTTAAGATAATCCGTCCTTTCTGTTTATCTCAGTTAACTGCTTTTACATTTGACAGATTTTTTTAATATTGCTAAAACCCCCACGTTCTGGGAGAGAAAAGTTGGAAACTAATTCACTACTGCATAACATTTTTAGAACAGAGAAACTGTGTCTTCTTGTCTTCTTCTTTTACTGATATAATTATAGAATTATAGCACACATTATGTAGATTAAGGACGGTAAAATGCCAGGGGTCATTTTTGAGCCTTGTATACAGTTTAATTCATTTTGCAATTCTCATGGAAACTCTGCTGGTAGTTGACTCATCAGATGGCCCAAATTTTCTATTCAGATAATATTCAGTTAAGTCTAGATTTACTCTCTAAAAATAATATATTTTGGAGTTGAGGTGAAACTTGGAGATCATCTCGTTCTCCTCTTCCATTTTAGAGAAGAGGATGCTTCCCCTCCCCCGAAAAAAGGATGCATCCTGACCACAATTTTATTACCATATATGCCTGAAGAGTCAGGACTAGCACCAACTCTCTTTATCCCTGGCTTTGGGAATATCATTTGGAAGACATTCATAGCAACATAAAAATATTTTAGTTCTACCTTATAAATAGCATGGATGAAACTTTCTTGGACTTCAGCCTAATTTTATTCCTATATAGGTTTGTCTTATAAATAGCTAGAGAACTAATGTGATTTCTGGGTAATTCTCCATGCACAGCCTTCTGTGTAATCCAGCAACATTCTATATAGTTGTTTGAGAGGGGATTTCCTCATCTCCATTGACTAACATAGTAGAAAACGTACAGAAAAGGAACTGTTCAATGCTATTGTGGCATCTACATTGGTATAGTATAATTTTGGAAGTCTGACATTAAGTAATGGAAATAGTGTTTCTTTGAAACCTAAATGCTGATAGTAGAGGATAGGAAAGGCAGCAGAATACAACATACACTGGAATGGCAGTATGTAAAAAAGTGGATGTGTAACCGATGTGAATCTGCAATTTGTATACGGGGTAAAAATGGTAGTTCATAATCTGCGTGAATCAAATGTATGAAATATGATATGTCAAGAGCTTTGTAATGTTTTGAACAACTAATAATAAAAAAAATTTAAAAAAAAGAAAAAAAAAGAAACCTAAATGCTTACTTTCTTTTCCATTAAATGTACTGGAAAAATTCATTAATTTACTCTTCTCTATGGAGTCTTTACTAATATCAACCCATACTTTTACTTCTTCACTTTTTTAGTATTCAACATCCATATGTAGTCTTGCTGTAGTATTTTCATATGTTTCCACTTCCATGCTGCATTTAGAAAGCTGTCAACTCATTGAGCATCAGGTTTATCCTTTCCTTGATTTCTCTCTCCCATGATGCTGAGTGTACATACAGCTGGTATTAAATGAGTGCTACTTGAGTGACAAGAACTGAAATAGAGACACTTGTCACAGAAGGCCTGACTGACTGGACTAAAATAAGGATTTAAAAAAAAAAAAAAAGTGGGGGGAGGGGGAAATTCCATGACTTTAGAAGAAAGATCAGTAGAGCAGAGGAAGGGTATTGAGGGGGAGGGGGAGGGAAGGGAAATGGGAAAACTGGTGAAATGAGATTGAACAAATTTTCCTATGTACATATGTGAATATACCGTGCGGAATCTCGCCTTTATGTGTATCCACAATGCACTAACTTAAAAAATATATATTAAAAAAAACAGAAGAAAGGTCAGTAGATCGGAGGGAAGAGAACAGGGAAGGAGGAAGGTAGAAAAAAAAGGAAGTACCAGGGACTGAATTAGAGCACATTATATTCCATGTTTGTAGAATTATGTCAAATGAACCCTAATATTATGCATAACTAGAATGAACTAATTAGAATAAACACAAAACATTCCTGATTGATTGGAAGCAAACATCCAAATTCAGTCTGTTATTAAAAAAAAGTCTTATTAAAAAAGTATATATCATTAATCTACGGAAAGTTAAAAATTACAAAAAGTGAAAAGTAAAGCTTGTTCCTTGAAAAACTCATCTGGCACTTATTTAAGTGGTTCCTACTCTTTTCAGACACTGTGAGATAAGGACCTTGTTCTCAGGTGCTGAGTAAAACAAAGAGAACATTTTTTTGATAGGGGCAGGCACTTCAAGTGGGGGCTAGCTTAGAGCTACCTCTCATTCATCCCCCATAAGGATGCAGTTGTGAGCTATTGGAAGCTGTTAGTGTTTGTTTAATCTGTGAACTCCAAAGTAGAGATCTGAGGAGAGAACTCAGAGGAACCTGCTAGAGTGTGGTCAAGACAAGGACCTTGCCCTGCTGAGAACAGTGCCTGAGTGGGGTCCCTGAAGACTTCCCGGGGAAACCTCTTGAGGGAAATGAAGAGTGTTCTTGGTAGACCTCATGGGGAAGTACCTGGGGCTAAATATAATTAAGGCCTTTGCCTAGAATACAGATAGGCTTATGGGATGAAAGGAAATGACTTTAAAAGGTAGTTGGGAATAAGTTTATATCAGACTAGGATATCTTGGATTTTATCCCTTGGTCTAATATTCCTTAAAGTGCATATGATATTTTGGTTGTACAAGGATAGAGCGTTAAATCATACTGTCACATGATAAAAAATTCTTTTAAATTATCTTTTAATTCCTCTGATTACTTTAAGAAGAAAGTCAGGCTGATGTTAATCTGTCTTAAGAAGTATTTGCTAATCAGCTTTTTAAAAAAAAAAAAAATAGGGGGCTGGGGTTGTGGCTCAGTGGTAGTGTGCGCCTTGAACGTGTGAGGCACTGGGTTTGATTGTCAGCACTACATAAAAATAAATAAAGGTATTGTGTCCATCTACAACTGAAAAAAATATATATATATATATTAAAAAGTTGGAAAAAAATTCTGCTAAGATTCAACAACATTGCTTTATTTTCATCCATTTTTAAAAAGTCAATTTTTATTATAGAAATTGATTGTCATTTTCCATTTTAATAAGTAATATGAAGTGTTCTCTTCAAATACATTTAAGTAAAACATGCAGTGTCTTTTAAAAGACCTTTAAAAGCATTAAGTGTGGTGGCAGAGGGAAAGGTAGAGATGATTCGCTTATTTCTGAGATGCTCCAACTGGGAGAAGGGGTGGAACCATGAATTGAGACAAAAATTATAGGAAAAGAGCCAGAGAAAAAGGAAAGAAAAATAAAAACCAAGACTAAGAAATGCCTTGCCTGTTATTACTGGATGTCCAACAAAGTTTACGTAAACCAAGATCCCTTGACTTCAAGGTCATATCCAACATGACCTCACATTCTCTAGTACACAGCCAATGAAAGCAGAGCATGAAAACAACCTTGTCCTGTGCAAAACCCACCTCACAGCCTCACTTCACCCACAACACGCTCAGGTTACTTTTGGTTCTGTCAGACATTAACCCTAGTTTATGTTCTTGGTTCCTAGTTTCATCTTAGTCAAGTTTGGTTTTGACTTTAAACTTTAGGGATTTCATAGGTCTTTATTTCACAGCTTTCACTTTGGGACACTTCTAGAATATTTTATTCAGTCAACTTTATATCTCCTGTCTTTCAGACCCTGGTACCTCTACTCCTGTGGTAAACAGCTAGCTTGTCTTTTATTTTCTTTCTCAAAAAAAAAAAAAAATGATCTTCCTCTTGCCTGAGGGCTTATCACTGATTTTGTTATAGCTATAGCTTGAATGTTGAATGTCCCCCCAAATTTGCATATTTAAGGGTTGGAACCCATTGCTAGCAGTGATGGAAACTTTAACAGGTGGGACCTGGAAGGAGGTCTTTGGGTCACTTGTGGTGTGCCCTTGAGGTTAAACCTCAGTCTCTTTCTTGCTTTCTTTTGCTCCCTTGCTCATAATGTAAGCTATTTTGTTCTACCTCTTGCTCCTGCCGTGTTGTGCTGATGCACTATGGGATGAAAAGCAATGGTTGTGCCTGATCAAGGACTGGAACCTCTAAAACCATGAGCCCAAATAATCTTTTTCTCCTTATAAGTTAATCATGTATATTGTTATAGTGGTGGAAAACTGACTAACACTGAAATGTATGTGTTTTTTTTTTTGTTTGTTTGTTTGTTTTTTGTTTTTTTAAAAACGTCATGCATCAAGATATCCAAAGTGAGGAATGCCAAAGGATTTCTTCTTTTCTTTGAAAATCTGTCAATCCAGTCAGTTTTTTTTTTGTTGTTGTTGTTTGTGTTTTGGTTTTGTTTTATTTTATAATAGTAGTTCCAAGCAAGTATCTGTTGGAGTGAGAACTCCAACTTTTATTTTTTCCTCTGAAATAGATTTTTTCCCCTTTTGAGCTAATTTTCGAGGCATATACCCAAAGCTATTCCCTGTCTCCTGAAATGCTGTACTTTATCATGTCAAAAAATACAGTGTACTAGACACCAGGTCAACGAGAATGACTTTTTCCCAATGAACGTCTATAATGAGATTAGTCTGCCACTTTATAATTTCAATTGACTACCTCAAACTGAGTCTCAGAATAACTAAATTTTTGAGTACAAATCAGTGCATCATATTTTTAATTAACCATACTGTATTTGTGGTCAACTAAAACATTTCATGGTTTCTCATTTTTAACAATTTTGTAATTTTTGCTGTATGTAGAGGTATCATGTTATAAAACATGCATATTTTTAAATAAGTAAAAATTTAAGATTTTGTATAAAATTTGGAGGTATAATTAAACCCAAGAATAGGTATTCTTTTTGCTGATAATTTTGACAGAAATACTCAAGAATTAAAGGGCTGAAAATGAATTAGATTTATAAAAATAAAGATCCATACTTTCTATATTATATATAGATATTTTGATGGTATTTTTATATTATGTATTTAATACTTCTTTTTTTTTTAAAAAAAATGAGTCATTTCCTCTGTCTGGGGCATGACTGAGAGTGGCAAAAGTCTGGGTACACAGGTTGAGGTCACAGACATTTGTGAGAGTACAGGATCCACATTTGGTTTCGAATTTCATTTTGACTTTAAAGACATGGTGTTATTAAGGCATGTTACTGAAAGAGTGATTGACGTCATAGGGAGACATCTAACTGTGTCCCCTGTTACTAACTCCAGTAGAAGTAGATGATATCCCAAGTGTTGAAATTTGAAACTCATCTTTAGTCTGTAATTAGCCTAAATTCTTACCAAGGCATATCCTTCTGCTAATATTTTGGTTTATTGTGTAAAGAAGAAGAAGAAGAAAGTTGTGGCTGTGCCACAAAAAATGTTAAAAAAATAAAAAGCTTATGCATCCTTTTCATTTTTTTAACTCAGCATTTTAGTAGAATAAATAGGAGCACCTCCTACCCTACTTGAATCTCAGGATTTTTATATCTCAGGATTCTCATCTGCAAAACAAGGTGTAGCACTTACTTGTTTGCTAAATTAAACACATTAAGCATAATACTTGTAAATTGTCAAGTACGTCACCTAGTATATATTTGTATTTTTTCCCAAGTCTGTCAATTCATATTCTCATCTTTTCTTCTTACAAGACAGATGACATATTTACTATAGTTTGAATCTTGAATGTCCCCAAAGTCCCATGTGATAAAGAGTTGGTCCTCAAGATGATATTATTGGGAGGTGATAGAAACTTTGAGAGGTAGGATCTTGAAGATCATTCTTAGGTCATTGGGAACATACTTCTGAAGGGGCTATGGGTCTTTCTTCTTTCCTCCCTGGTGAGTTACATGGGTAGTTTTCCTTCACCATACCCTCCTGCTATGATGTGCTGCCTTACCACAGGCCCAAAACAATAGGTCTAGTCATTCATGCTCTAGAACTTCCAAAATTGTGGAGCCAAAATAAACTTTTTCTCTTTATAAGTTAATTATCTCAGGTATTTCATTCTAATGATGGAAAGCTACCTTAATATTTTTCTCTTCAAGTTCATCCATTTCCTGATGGAAGATAATATGTTAAAATCTGTGAAGATGAGTGATAATGATAAATAGTGATCAATAATGGTAAATACAAACAGATTATGATCTGGGTAAAATATCAGACCCAATTAACCGCATATTGGTGTTTTTTTTTTTTTTTTTTTTTTTGCATTCCTTTGAATTGCACAATAGATGAGATGGAGCAATTTTGTCTGTGTAGGAGATGGAGAACAGGATTTGTTTAGAAAACTCCTTATGCATTTCTTAGAAGAGGTAAAGGCTTGCAGGGATGTGTTTGGCCTCACTAGAACAGGAATCATTAGGTATGTTCCATAGAGATGAGGCTGTTGGTATACAAGGGAGCAGAGGAGAGCGGAAAGGGGTCTTATCAGAGGGATGAGATTAGAAACAAAGCAAAAGCAACAGGAGAAGGAAGGCAGCCACTCTACGGATAATGTTAATTTCTTATAACCAATAAACTTACTAGCTCACAGAATGTTTTTTGGGAGTTGATTTTTTTTTAATACCAGAAAAGTGACAGTTTCATGTCTAAATCCATACCAGGCTAACAGACTGCACATATCTAGGAAAGGAAGCGGCGGGGGGGGGGGGGGGAACTTCATGAAATAAATCTTAAGAAATTTACAGATATCAGACAGAGAAATTGCAGCATCAAAATCAAACTTATGGTGTGGGTGGGACTTATGCAGATATCTGAACTGGGTGAAGAAGAATGGAGAATGGATATGAAGGGATGATGGGAGAAGTCCTGCTGGAACCATTAACTCATTTATCACAGACTCGACCATTATTTTGGATGTAAAATTTTTCTATTGTTAGAATTCTAGTTTCATTAGGTTGAGCAATCTTGTGACAAACTATTTTTGAAAATTATACTAATGACCTGATAATTTCTAAATGATTTTCTAATGGCCTTTCCTGAGATGGCTTCTCTTTAGACTAGAATAACATAAAAATAATTGTGTTACTAGCACAAATGTGATTTTTACTAACCAATAAGAACAGTACTAAAATTTATTTGAAGTTTAAAAGAAGATACTACTCTATTCCATTTTATATTAGAAGATATCAGAATTTATTTTCAGATACTTAAAAAAGTTTTTTTCTTTGTTAAGTATCCTAAATATTTATAAGGAAAAGGTGTGTGGGTATAAAGGATAAAGTTTTATAAAGAGACAGTATTTAATATACAATCTGAATGATATTATAATAATGCAGGAGAGAAATGACTACTCTTTGAGTAAGCAGCTATAGAAATAGAAAAGAGAGCTTTGACTTCTGTGAGATTTACTTTAGGGTCCAAATCTGTTTCTTGCTTGGGTGGCATAATATCCTACATAGATACATGGAGAAAGAACACATGTACATTAATGTTTCTGTAGTACGTTGAAGTGGAAATATTTGGGGGGCAAAGGAAACCTTGTCTAGAACTTGGAAGAGCATCACAAGCCTGATGTAAACAGTCTGAACTGTCATTATTCACCACTGATGGGTGATGGACTAGCACTGGTAAGCTATTATAGAGGAAGAGGATGCATAAATGAGAGTAAGAAAAGTTGCCCAGAAAGTGAGCAACAGTTCTACTTTTCTCCTATCTTCTAGCTGCAGACCCATGACCATTCTTTCTCCCAGGAGTTTAGATAAAACATCACACTGGAACAATGTGCATGGCCATTTAGGTTTAAGATAATCTCATAGTAGTGCTATTTGCCAAGGCACATACAAGCAAATGGACACTCTCTAAGTATGCAGCAATGGAAACCGTTTGAATGAATTGTAGCATATTAATACAACAGAACAGTATTTAATTACTAAAATTGTTAAGACACATGCATTAGTAAATTAAAATATTCATATTTTCTGTTAAATGCAAAATAGGTGGCAAACAGCATAGAAAATTTTACCTTTAAAAGCTGAAATATATAAGCAAGAACAAAAATATGGAAAGCCAGCATGCCAGGTGCTAACAATTGTTATTTCAGAGTAACACAATTATGTATCTGATTTGTTCTTCATTTTGTTTACGTTTATTGTATAATTTGTTTACAACATCTACTCATTGGTTTTATAAATAGAAATTGAAAATTTTTGTTTTATTTATTTATTTATTTATTTATTTTAAGAGAGAGAGAGTTTTTAATATTTATTTTTTAGTTTTCGGCGGACACAACATCTTTGTTTGTATGTGGTGCTGAGGATTGAACCCGGGCCACACGCATGCCAGGTGAGTGCGCTACCACTTGAGCCACATCCCCAGCCCCTTTTGTTCTATTTTTTAATAGAATGATTGGAAGAGGAAATAAAAATTATTTTGGGTGAAAAAAAAAAAGAAATGTGGCTGTAAAAGAAAAGAAAAGGAAATGGTAATAGAGGGGATGAAGGAAATTTTCTTTGTCGTTTTTGTTTTTTCTTTCCTTTCAATGGGACAAAGGAGTTAAAATAGGAGTTTGTGGGGGAGTTAAAAAATATGGAGGTGAGTTAATTCCAGAAGTTGACTATTTCATGGTATACCTTGGTAAGCACAATGTGGAAATTGAACAGAGGTAAAAGTCTTTGGGATAGAAGAGGACAGTTGAGTAGCTTTGGATAAGGAAAAGCCAACATGAGAAGAATTGACCTCCCATTAAAATTTTCTATATTACAAAAAGATATACAGAATTTGTCCTGGGAGAGTTCAAGGACTTAAGGATATTTTGGGTTGCTTTTCTGTTTTTCAGAATGGGTGATTGCAAAGATTTGCAGAAGAGTCTGGAATTAGGGCAGAAGTAGAAATGTGTGGAGGGAAAGCTCAAGGTAGATTGATCTATAATGAAAGATAGGGATAGACAGAGAGATAGGGATTTGTGAATCAGATATATAGAGGTTCCATAAAGTGTGTGGAAATTCAATTTCAAACTTTTACCAGTGTCATGACTAAGTTCCAGGTGTCTGACTTCATAGGTATCCTTCTCCTATTGGTACTGAACTGACCTAACATGTTAGGAAGCTATAGTGACTATTAAGGCCTCTTGTTACTTCTTAATTTCTGGCTTGTGCCAGTTTGGTCCATGCTTTGGGGAAATGAATAGTTGTTAGTTAGTGGTTGTCAGTATAGTAAGTATGACTAAATGTGGTGATTCTATCTTGACCCCTTATCCCTTGGTGGGTCTTAGAACTCATAAGACACCTGTGGTTGATCAGTGGGATTGTAGAGGAATGATTGCTTCCATCCTTTTCCCCATAGGAGTTAGCTGAAATTTCCCAGCAGTCTCAAAACAGAGTCAACCCCTTTCAGTTCTAAGAGAAAAGAAGCAGGGATTTTCCAAGAGAAAGGAGAATCCCCTATGTCTGCCCCACAGTGGTTCATAAAGAAAGGGACCAAAATCCTCAGGGCAGGACATGTATTTCATATCTCACACCAAAACACATACCTTGTCACCACAAAAACTACATCTGGGTATTTATTTTTTGAAGTTCTGTGTATTAATTTCATTCTTACCTAACAGATTAAAAAGGTTATGTGGCCATATCATTTCTTTTTCAGATGTGACTAAGACAGTATTTGCTTCTTGCTTTTTATCTCTTACTTTTCCCCAAATCTAAGTTGGGACTGTGAGAGCAAATACCTAGGATAATATAGGTGATACTGCCAGACAAGAAAAATAAGCCCTGTCAAGAGGAATTCATGGAAGCAACAAAAGAAGCACAAATGGAGAAATGGAGAGTCATAAAGTAGAACAATCTACAAGAATGGAGAAAATGATTTTTTTTTTTACAATTTTCAGTATCAATTCAACACATTATTTGGATTTATCTTAGAATCACTAAAAAAACCTTAAAATTGTATAATGTATTGAGAAAACAGTAGCACAATGGTTCTGAATATTTCAAGTCTAATTTAGAAAGTATTATAAGAAAATTATTCTCTCATCCTACTGAGTCTTTGCATGCATTGCAAGTACAGTAAGCTATTGCTTGCCCTTAAGTAGGCTTATTTGGACAGAAGTGGATTCTGGGAATATGGCAGAGTAAGAAGCACCAGGAATCTGTCTCTTTTTGCAGATAATATTACACTGGCAGAGTCTAATGTAACTATTTTGAAAAATTGGAGTCTATTGAAATCTTGTAATTACCCAAGAAAGGTTTAGATGGAAAATTGTGGATCATTTCAATCAAAGTCAGCTCTTAACTTGGTAACTACTCATTCACCACCTCCACAGTCCTGTGGCAGGCACCTGTTCTTGTATTTCTGAAGCAGCTTATACATAGCTTACTTTAGCTGGGGAGGAATCTTTCTTCCAGATAATGGATATCTGTGTTCTGATCACTTCTTGCTTATTGTAGTCATTGAGGTGCAAACACAGAGGTGAGTGGCCATTTTTGTTATACCTCTCTCCATTGTTAGAAGCCTTTTGCACTCCAGATGAGGTGACTTGTAGGAGAATTAAAGGGCTAGTCCTCTTCTCACCCCTCATTTTTCTTCTTTTTATCAATGGGAGCCAAGGGTAAAAGAATTGAATATTCAAAAGCAACTACACTTAAGAGGGTAATTAAATAAATAGTCACCATTAAGCTCAGGGACAGGTGAAAGATTAGAAAAAAACTGAAAGGCCCCAAAATTGTTCATCATACTGAGCTTCAGAGCTTGCAGAAATTAACTCAAAACAAAACTAAAAATACCAGTAAACCCTGATAAAGAGAAAGAATCCAATTTAAGGAATTCTTACACCATTAGTTTCAAATATTTCTAGTTTTCAACAAAAATATCATAAGGAACAGAAAAGTATATTCCATTCAAAGGGAAAAATAATATAAAAGAAAACCTCATGGCAGATCTATTTGACAAAGATTTTTAAAATAGTTGTCTAAAACAGTGCTCAGAAAACTAAATAAAGACATGAGGAAAGTCACAAAAATCAATGAATAAGCAAACTTGAAATATCTACAGAGTGATCCTCATTGTTATACAAAATACATGTATGAAGATGTGAGGAAAAAAAAAAAAGGATAGCGTTACCCTAGATTAGGTAGAGAGAAGTGATGGGAGGGGAGAGGAGGGGGTTGGGGAGATAGGAAGGATAGTAGAGTGAAACAGACATTATTATTACTGTGTGTATATATGTGAATGCATGAGCAATGTGATTCTGCAACCTGTATACTCAGAAAAAGGAGAAATTATATCCCATCTAGTGGGAAGCCTTTCTCCCACGTGATCGGGCACCTCCCTGATTGGGTGCGAGGTATTCTGGCTAAACTGTGTCGGAACTAATCCCCACGCTTTCCAGGTGTGACTGACCATTGACCCTGAGACCAATCACTGACCCTGACCTTGGAATGCTGTCCCCCTTGACCTTCATTGGATGGAATTTCCCCCTGAATTTCTTGTTCCCCAATAAAAGGCCACTCACTGGCGTGCTCTCTCTGCTAGTCCTGAGTAAGCCTTGCTGCCCCATCTGGTGGTTCGAGGCAGAACCAGAGGGAGGGCCATCTCAGACCTGGTCAAAAAAAAAGAAAAAGGTAATTGAGTTTTGTGTGTTTATTTTGATCTCACTAGTTAACTTCTATGCTACGAACCTCTTGTATGAAGCCAGCGTGCTGGTCTTGCAGTGGACCATCTGATTCAAATGTATAAAATGTCAAGGTCATTGTACTGTCATCTGTAACTAATTAAAACAAATTAAAAAAAGAAAAAAGTAAACTTCTAAATATAAGTAAACTTCAATAAAAGAACAATTTAAAAAAACTTAATAAGAAACAAAAAAGAAATTCTGGAGCTGAAAAACACAATAGCTGAAATGAAAATTTATAGAGAGATTCCAAAGAAGTTTGAGCAGCAGAAGAAATAATGAAAAAGCTTGAAGATAGGACACCTGAAATTACTGAGTTTTAGGAATAAAGATGGAAAGAACCTATGGAAAAACACCAATAAAACATATGTGGTGGAGCTGAGAGATGGAGGAGAGAGAACAAGTGATAGGGAGAATGTTCTAAGAATAATGGTTGAAATTGTCCTGAATTTGAATATAGACATCTAAATTCAATGAATTCCAAGTTCAATAAACCCAGAGATCTGCATTTAGAGACATTATAATCAAATTATCAAAAACCAAAAGTGAAGAGAAAACTGAGGTATAAAAGAACAGCATCTTTGCATGTTATTGAAGGTGATATAGTATAATTCAAATTAGAGTGTTATAGCTTTAAGATTTTGAAGTAATTCTCATGTTATTCCAAGAGAGAATAACTATAGAACACAAACAAAAGAAAATGAAAGAGTCACAGCCTTTGGGACAGGAGTCCCCTATGCTTCTCCTTTGCTAGCAAAGCAATATAACTTCTTTTTCTGGGCTGGGGCTATAGCTCAGTGGTAGAGGGCTTGCCTTGAATGTGTAAGGCACTGGGTTCAATCGTCAGCAATATATAAAAATAAATAAAGATATTTAAAACAAAACAAAAAAACTTCTTTTTCCTTTTTTGCTTAAAAAAAACAAAAAGAAAATGAGACAGTAATTAAGACTTTTTACTACAGAAAATCAATTAGATAGAAGACAGTAATGCAGAAAATGAGGGACAAAAAGTTATAAAGCATAAAGAAAACAATAGTAAAATGACAGAAGTTTTTCTTTAGCAGCAATTAAGTTTTAGATTAAACTATTCAAATGTAAAAGAGAGACTGACAGAATGGTCTGAAACAACAAAACAAAAGCCATGATTCAACTATATGATGATTATTATGAGAATCACTTTAAATATGAAGACACAAAAAAAGTTGCAAATGAATGAATTTAAGAACATTTTCTCACTCTTTAGTAAGCACAAGAGAGCAAGAGGGCTATACTAAATTAGACAAATAAACTTTAAATTAAAAATTATAGGAGACAAAGAAAGTCATTATATGTTAGTAAAATGTCCAATATAGCAGAAGATATGCAACATATGTATTTTATGACAGACCATGCCAATATTTGAATCAAAATTGACAAAACTAAAGAAATAAATGGTTTTATAATAATCTTTGGAGACATGAATACTCTATTCTTAATAACGATTAAAGCAGCCAAACAGAAGATAAGAACATAGAGGACTTCACAAACACAATAAACCAGCTAGGTCTAAGAGACATATAAAGATCCTTGTATTCAACAACAGAATAAACACTTTTCTCAAGTGCACATGACATTTTCTAGGGTAGATTATATGTGGGCTAAAAATTAAGTCTTTATACATTTAAAGAATATAGGCATCATAAAAATATCTTCTCTGGTGATAAGAAGATGAAGTTACAAGTTAATAACAGAAATACAACTAGATAACTCACAAATTTGTGGAAATTTAACAACACATTTCTTTCTTTTTTTATTGCTGGAGATCAAACCCTGCATGTTAGACAAAGTCTCTATCACTGAGCCACACACCCAGTCCCACAAAAAATTCTTAAATAGCCAAAGGATCAGAGAAGAAATCACAAGGGAAATTAGAAAAGATTTAATGATATATGAAAATAAAAGCACAACATAACAAACCTTCTGGGATAGGATGTAAGCAATGCTAAGAGGGAAATTTATAACTACAAACAAAATTACAAAGAATAAAGATTTCAAATCAACAACCTATCTTCACAACTTGAGGCATTAATAAAAAAATTAAACCTAAATTAGAAGAATATAAGAAATAATGAAGATTACAGTTGAGATAAATTAATTAGAAAATAGAAGAAAGTGAAGTCAGCAAAACTTAAAATTGGTTCTTCAAAAAGATCCACAAAATTGACAAACTTGTAGCTAGACTAATTAAGAAAAAAAGGCTTGGGGGAGAAGACTCAAGTTACTAAAGCCAGAAGTTAAAGCAAAGGCATTATTATTGATTTTATGTGGAAAAAATGATTGTAAAAGATTATAAATACTACAAAATATCTTTAAAAATAATACCAATATTTCCCCCCAAAACTGAAGAGCACTTCCTAATTCATCCTATAAAGCAATGATGCCAATGCTAAAAAGAAATGCCACAAGAAAACTACCAACCAATATTCATTATGAGCACTGATGCAAAAATTCTCAAAAAATACTAGCAAATCGAATTTAGCAGTATATTAAGAGAATTACCCACCATGAACAATTATTTCGAAATGAAAGAATTTTTTTTCCTTTTTTTCAATTGACAAGGAAAAGCTATATATATATAGTCATGGTGTAAACATGGTATTTTGATAACAGATGCATTGTGGGATGGCTAATCAAGTTAATTTACATATGCATTACCTCACATACCTGTCACTTTTAGTGGTGGTGAGAAATTTTAAAATTCAGTCTCCAAGCAGTTTTCAACTATATAATACATTGTTATTAATTGACTTACAATAGACCTCTTGAAATTATTCTACTTGTCTATAAATGAGTTGTTATATCCTTTGATAAATATATCCCTATCTCCACTTAATCTGCTGTCACCTGCCATTATCGAGAAACACTCTACACTTCTTATGAGCTCAGCCTCTTTAGATTTCACATATAAGTGGGACCATGTGCTGTTTTGTCTTTCTGTACCTTGAAAGGATGTTTCAACATATAGAAAATCAATCAAGGCTCTGTATCACCTTACTAGAATGAAGGATAAAATTCTAACAATCATCTCAATTGATTAAGAAAAACATTTGATAAAAGGCAACAATCTTTCATGATAGAAAACCATCTCAGCAGTATAAAAGTCATATATGAAAAATCCACAGTAAACATGATACTTGATAGTGAAAGAGTGAAACGTTTTCATCAGAGAGGAGGAACAAGGCAAGAATTCCCACTACTGCCACTTCTATTTACCAGAGTACTAGAGGATCCAGCCAGAGTAATTAGACAAGGCAAATAAATAAAAGTCATCACAGTGAAAAAGAAGAAATAAAACTGTTTGCACATTATGTAATCTTATATGCAGAATGTTCAAAAGATTCCACAAAAAATGTTGCTAATACTAATAAATGAGTTCAGCAATGTAGCAGGATACAAAATCAACACAAAACTTGGTTGCATTTCTACATACTAACCATGAACAATTCAGAAAAGTAGTTAAGAAAGCAATTCCATCAATGATAGCATTAAAAATTCAATTTATTCAAATAGGTGGATGACTTGTACAATAAAAACAATAAAATATAACTGAAACAAATTGTAGTAGAAATAAATAAGTGGAAACACATCCCAATATCACCAACTGGAAGATTTGATTGTTAAGACACTAACACTACCTAAAATGATTTATAGATTTAATATTTTCCCTATCAAAGTCTCAGTGACATTTTTGAAAGGAATTGAAAATTCCATTCAAAAATTCATATGGAATTTCAAATGACATTGAGTAGCTAACACAATCTCAGAAAAGGAGTAAAATTGTAGGACTCTCATTTCTTTAACTCAAACTTTACTACAAACCTGCAGTAACAAAGCAGAGTGATACTGGCATATAACTGATGTTAGAATAGTGGAATAGAATAAATAACTCAGAAATAACCCCTTGGATATATGATCAAATGGTTTTTGATGAGGAATCAAGACCAGTCAATGGGGAAAAAACAATTTTTGCAACAAACAGTGCTGGGAAAACTGAATATCTATATGCAAAAAAATTCAAGGTTTTGATGCTTACAAAAATTAACAAAAAATAGGTCAAAGACCTAAATATAAGAGCTAGAACTTTAAAAGTCTTAAAACAAAACAGGACAGAAAAAATTTATGACATTGGTTTTGACAATAATTTTAACAAAAGGAGAAATAAACAAATTGGACTTTATGATAATTTGTAGATGTGTATTAAAATGTGTATCAATAGAATTAAAAAAGCAAACTGAAATTAGTAAAAATATTTGAAAATCCTATGTATAATAAGGAAGTAATATCCACAATATATCCAGAGAACTCCTGAAACTCGACAATAAAACAAAAGCAAAAACTTGATTAAAAAATGATCTAAGAACTTGTACATTCTTGGGAAGACATACAAATAGTCAAAGAGCATATAAAAGGATGCTCAGCCTGATTAATCATTAAGGAAATACAAATCAAGAGTACAATGAAATACCACCTCACATCCATTAGTATAGTTACGATTTAAAAATGTAATTAAAAAATGTTGGTGAGAATGTGGAGAAATTGAAATCCTCACACACTGTTGATAGAATGTGAAATTATGCAATTACTGTAAAAAAAAAAAAAACCAACAGTGTGGTGCTTCCTTACAAAAAACAAAACAGAATCGAAATCTAGCAATTCCACTTGTTGGTGTGTAACCAAAAGAATTGAAAGCAAGGTCCCAAATGGTATTTGTATACTCCTGTTATTCACAAAGACTGAAGTGTGGAGGCAAATCCAAGTGTCCTTCAACAAATGAATGATAAACAAAATGTGTCACACATATTCTGTGAAAAAAATATTTAGTCATAAAAAGAGAAGGAAACAGCCATTCATGACAGCTTGGATAAACTTGAAGAATATTGTGCTAAGTGAAATAATACAAATAAAGACAAATACTGTATGATTTCAATCATAGGACATCCTTATAGTAGTAAAAAAAAAAAATCACAGAAACAGAAAGTAGAAAGTTTTTTTTTTTTTGGTAAAATGCTCACCTTACTTTGTTTTTGTAAAGAAAAGTATGAATAGTCCTATTTTGCATTACAGAAATTCAACAAAAATCCATATGTCTGTTGTTTAGAATCTCTCTCTAGCTCTATTAATATCTGAATTTACATTTACATTTAAAATATAGAAAACAATATTTCAAAAGTCTAGGCAATATGTTTTTTAAAGGAATGACACTCCCACTAAAAACAAGAAAACGAAGAGACTTTAAGGAAATGAATATTTTAAACATAATCATAAGATGGAATCTGCAAATTCATTTTAGGTATGATTATGAGATCATTGTCAGCTGAAAGAGATAATTTTTGGAGAGATGGAGCAAAGCATGAATGGACATAAAGAAGTGGTAACTAAATTATCTGACACTTTCAAGAAACTTAAATACAAGAAAATTGGTAAATATAAGAAAGGAAATAGGATATGGATTTTTGTAGGATGGAGAATTTCTTGTTGGTGCATTATTATTATGCACAATAGTAGAATTCATTGTTATACATTCATACATGCATAAAATATAACAATATAATTGGTTAATTTCATTCCCCAGTGTCTCTCTTTTTCTTTCCCTCCTATCTTTCTGTGGTCTCTTTCCTGCTAGAGGAAAGAGTCTCCCTTCTATTTTCATAAGTTCCCCACTTTTGGTCCTTTTGACCTCTCTAGTTTCCACATAAGCATGTTTGTATGATGAGGAAAAGCAGACTCTGGAAAGATGGATATTGAAAATAGAGATGATTAGGGTAAACCAGGAATAAAATCATTCCTGCCTCTAAAATAGGTGGAAGACCATGAGATTGGGTGCTGTCCTAAAGTTTACAAATGTGAAAGGGAAAAGCTGAAGGCATCCATGCTGGATGGACTGTGGCCCATCTAAAGATCACAGTGAGACTAATGATCTAAAGGACATGGTAGAGATTTGGGACAGTCCCGTCAAGAATGCCAAAGGAAGTTTATGAGGAATAAAACAAGTGAAAATGAAAGGATTGATGCTGAAAACTAATTTTTATCTAAGTCACAATATGTTTTCAAGAACTGATCTGAAAACACAGGCTCTTTGCCCATCCAACTAAATACAATTGATCTTGTTTTTTTTTATTTGTTCTAATTAGTTATACATTACAGTAGAATGCATTTTGACACACTGTACACAAATGGAGCACAACTTCTTCTTCCTCTGGCTGTACATGGTGCAGAGTCACATCAGTAGTGTAATCATACATCTATATAGGGTAATAAAATCCATCTCATTTCACTGTCCTTCCCATCCCCATTCCTGCTTCCCTCCCCTCTGCAAAATCTATAGTTCCTTCATTCTTCCCTACACCCCCCACCCCGAATTAAGGATCAGCATCCGCTTATCAGAGAAAACTTTTAGCCTTTGGTTTTCTGGGTTTGGCTTATTTGACTCAGCATGATATTTTCCAGCTCCATCCATTTACCTGCAAAGGCCATAATTTCTTTCTTCTTTAAGGCTGGTAATATTGTGTTGTGTATATGCACCACATTTTTTTTAGCCATTTATCTGTTGAAGGGTGCCTAGGTTGGTTCATAGTTAAGTTATTTTGAATTGAACTATTATAAATATTGATGTGGCAGCATCACTGTAGTATATTGATTTTAAGTCCTTTGGGTATAAACCAAGGAGTGGGATAATTGGGTCAAGTAGTGGATCCATTCCATGTTCTCTGAGGAGTCTCCTTACTGCTTTCCATAGTGGTTACACCAAGTTTCAGTCCCACCAGCAATGTATGAGTGTGCCTTTTTCCCCACAACCTGTCAACACTTTTTGTTTGTATTCTTGATAACTGCCTTTCTTGCTGGAGTGAGATGAAATCTTAGAGTAGTTTTGTAAATCCAATAGATGTTGAATGTGAAAATGTCTTTTATTTTCTATTTTTGTAACAAATACAGTAATGTTACTTAAGTCACATCAATGTTTTCACCCACATATGGGGGAAGTGTCCTATTTGCTTTCCATGTGGAACATTACAGGCAAGAGTGGATGTTGTATTGAAAAATTCCTATTTATATGAAAAATGAAGATATCAAACTATTTAGGAGCAAGCCCCACAGTGGACAAACTGGGTTTATATCTGGGCTTTACTACTTGGTAGGCAAACTATTGCACCTTTCTCATTCTCATTCACTGGTGTCATTTAGATCAGAGTGAGATTTACTCATTCATTTAGATTAGAACAAGACCACCCTCACTGGGTTTCTGCAAGAGCTATGCAATAACACATGTTGTTAATTTTAAAACAATACTTGACATAGAAACACTGAATGGATTTTTAAAGCTTTTATTATTATCATCATCAATCCTAATACCCCTCATAAGGAAAAGTAAAGGCAGGAATCATTGTCCTCTCATGGCAGGTTCATGTGGACAACATTTCTGCCCTTGCATGCTCCTAAGTGAGAAATTCTGTTACCGGATGGAAAGACTCCTGCAGCTTAGCATTGCCAAGGGTGACCAACAAGGAAAAATAGAATCTCCTTTTTGGCTAAATGTGGGACCATTTGTAACAAGTAAGAAGGAAGAAAAGACATCTTGGTTCATGTTCTTGGAGACAAATTACAGCTCTTGTATTTCCAAGGGCAAAGGGACTCAAAGCGAATCCATAGTTTTACTAGAAATCAGTGCATCTATGAGTGAAGCTTTGACTTTCTAAAAGAGTAGAAGAACTGAGAGTAAAAGCTATCTAACTTCCCTAGTACTGAATGAAGGCAGCAAGCAAATAATGATTCAGAGGAAATAAATTGAGGTTTTTAATACCAGGAAGAAGTGCACACAAAATGACATGATCTGAACCACAGGGGGAAAATTTAAAAATTATTTTCTTTCTTTGATCTGATATTCCAGAAGTGAGGTTTGACTGCTTCTGGTTCTTCAGATTTCTTCAAACTTGTTCTAAATCATGACCATTGTCATTTATTTATTAACTCTATAAAGACAGTGAGATACTCATGTTAACAGGACTCTGTAGCTGGTATCTACTGAGACGTCAAGAGAGAACATCTACTACAAGACTCATTTTGGATTACTATACAACTCCCTCCCTCTCATGGAACAAAGCAACTGATACAATTCCATTGTTAACATTCTTCTAATTAAGAAATCAGTACAATAGACCAGCAGATGCATTAAATACAGAATTAGAAGATTTGGCTAATACATGACTACTCAAAAACCACCAGCCTCCTATGTTTTCTCACAATTAAAATGGCAAAACAATACCTATGCCTAGTGTTGTGTGATATAAACAGGTTTATCAACAAGTTGAAGACAGTGTTTACTCAGGATATTCTCAAAATTCTGAGATCACAGCTTTCTACCTTGGAAGTAAAAAAAAAAAAAAAAAGAGCTTCTATGGCATGCAAAGAGTAAGATAATAGAGACCATTAAGGACTCAGAGTTAGGGGAGAAATGGTCTAGCACAGAGTTTTTCACTTTTTCAGTACTGAATTTTTGTCTGAACATCTTTTGTTGTGTAGAATTCTTTTGTGCATTATAGGATGTTTAGCAACACTTTTGTTCTGAAGGGACAAGATGCTAGTAGTCTTTCACCCCTAATTATGACAAATAAACATATCTCTAGACATAGCCTGGTGGAAAAGTTCACCCCCACCCCATCTCAGTTGAGAACCACCATTAAAGCAGAGTAGGATGGTAAGGTTCTGTCCAAAGGAAAACCTCCTTTGTTCTTAGGGGTGCTTTTGGAGGTCTCTGGTTATCTAATTAATTCTGTCCATGTTCCCTGAAGAAAATCTCACTAAACAAAACTTTCTGAGAAATATTTTTCCATTATTTCCCTATTATTTATTCTACCACATTTTTTCTATTTTTTTTTTTGTTTGTTTTTCTGTCTGAAAGTCCAATGGAGTGTTGTGGGACATATATTCATTATCCACATTACTTAAATTTTTCTCTCATATTTTCTATTCCTTTATCTTTTTACTTTACTATTTAGAAAAATGTATTCCATTCTATCTTTTGAGTTATTTCTTTAGTCTCTATTTGGCTACATTATATTACCCAACCTGGATATTAAATGTTCTATTTCAGTAATCATGTTTTTAATATAAAAGTATTCTGATTTTTCCTTTTCTAGAGCAACCTGTTCTTGTGTTCTATATATATATATATATAATATTCTTTTCAATCTCTGTGTGGAAACTGGTTTTAAAAATTGGAAAGTCCTTCCTCTTACATGTATTATGTCTTTTCTCCACATTTATATAATTACATGCTTGATTTATTTATCCTGATGTTTCTCTTGCATATCTTATTTTTTGTCATACATTTTGTGGTTCTTGGTGATCTCCTCGTAGTTTTCACTGAGTGGCTAGGATGATTGGAAGTAAGAGAGTATGAATTTCCACTATAGTTATGTAAGCATATTTCCCTTAGAGGCTGAGGGACAGGCTATTATGGGCATGATGTCAGTGAGAGAAGGTTACTCCCAGGAGTGGTAGGCAATCTAAGGGTTTTCACAAAAGGACTTTATTGTGAGGGCAGAGAGCATCAGTATATATTACTTTCAGGTAAAGTTGTCTTTCCTTTAAAAAATAACTTCCTCACTGGACATGACAGCACACACCTGTAATCACAGCAACCCAGGAGGCTGAGGCAGGAGGACTGCAAGTTAGATACTAGTCTCAGCAACTTAGTGGGGCTCTAAGCAACTTAGTAAAACCCTATCTCAAAATAATAAAAAAAAATAATTAAGAGGCTGGGAGTGAAGCTCAGAGGCTAAGCACCCCTGGATTCAATCCCCAATACCAAATCCACTACAAAAACAAACCATACTCCTTATCCACTGTGGACATTGTTAATTCTGATTGCCCTTTGTCATTGATATTCAACCTGTGTATGAATGCCTTCAGAAAATACCCTGAATTTTATGTTTAGAACAGATTACAGACCTATCCTAGAGGCAACATCTGCAGGTAGTATCCCAGTATAGTGAGGATAGCAGAGGTGTTCCTGCCCCAGCACCTTCATCAAGGCATAGTTAATTAAATTATCTTTAGTCATTAAATTTATTAGTCAAAATATAAATGTGTAATGTAATTAGTTATGGATTAGTGTGATTGATTGGATAGTAACCCATGAATCATTCTTCATCCCTGGGCTTATTCAACCAAAACTTCGAAATTTTGGGGACCTCCTCTAGGAAGAGAGTTCTCTTCACAGGAATCTTTTTCTGTTCACTGTGGGTTTCTCTGTTCTTATTTCTCCATGTTCCTATCTACTTTCTATTTACAGAAAGCCCTGCACATTTTTGGTCTACTGCTGTTACTTTGTTTCTGTGATTTTTGTTTGTAACTTGTCTCTTCCTATCATTTAAATAGGATTTTTGAGAAAGGGAAGGTAATGGTTGTGATTTCTTGGCCCATGTGAAGCAGCCCCAAGAAGATCTTGCATGGCTCTTGAACCAACTCTCCCATTTTCATCTATGCACCATTCTTGAGTAATTAACCCTGGCTGAAACACCATATTATTGTGTCAAGTATTTTCCATTCTTTAAAGTCCATTTTAAATTTAATTTTCTTTTTTTAAAAAATCAGCTCCATAGTCACTTTCCCCCAATTATTAATTTCTCACCTGAAAACATTTGTTTCTTACATTTATTATTCATCATTGCCTCTTAAACTTAGTTACTTCTCAGGTCTGTATAAGAATCTTTCCCATGAAATCTCTGCCCTTTTGGAGGCAAGTACCCCTTTAGAATTTCTAAAATTTTATTGTTACAAATCCAATGCTTTATTTAAAATAGACAGGGAATAAATATTCTAAATATCAACTTTCTTTTTAAAATCATCTAAATATTTTGTGTCATTTATCCTAAGAATTTTACAGTTACTAAGAATTTAATTTGTGGCCAATATAGTTAACATCACCAAAGAGAAAAGAAAGACTAGATATCCAGTTTGGCTGGTTGAGAATAGTAAGAAACTTGTTTTTTAAAAGCCCAGAAATAGACTCTGTGTTCTGATTGGCAAAGACCAATATTTCCCATAGACAAATACAATTGAAATTTAAGAAGAATGGTAATATATAAGTAGAAGATGCTAAAAATATAAATAAATTACTATAGTTTGTGAATAACGGATCTCTCCCAATGACAAAGGCATAATTATGTTTCTTGTAGGGCTCACAGCATTCCTAGGAATATGCAAGTTTTTTTAAATCTACAGTAAATGTACCACTTATCCCCAAATGAATAATAATAAGAAATGAATGTAACTTCAGGCATCTATTCCATAACTCTATAACTTATTTTTAAATAGAACTTTTTTTTTTTTTGGCAAACTATTGGATGAATCCCATTCCTTCCAGGCCTGAATTCTTTACAAATTCCCCTTTTCTTTTATTTGAGTTATGTTCAAATCCTTGCTACTACTAAAAGTGTACAATACATGTCTCTAGAACTGACAGCAGCTAAGGAAAAATCAAATACAAATAAGTAAGCAAAGAAAAGTCACCCAAATTCCAAGCCAAATAAATAAACTTGTGATCAGATGTATTTATTTAGGATCACTTAAACAAGATTTAAAAGTCAACATATATCTCCTGAACCTTGTATATTAAAGTGAGAGATTCACCTGTCTACTCTTTCTAGAAAAGACATTATAATTTGACTGACCAGGGAAGAAAAAACAATGCTTAAATACTATCAGATTTTTAATTTCCTTTAAGTTAAATGAAAGTTGAAAATGAACTAAATGAAGTCTCCTATGTTAATAATCTATTATTCTTATCTGTAGTTGACCTCCTTATCAACAGTTTGATAATAGATATGAATGTTGTTACTATTGGTTTTATTTCAGTGCTTTATGGTTGCACCCTGCTTTTCTTTTTATTAACTCATATGCTCCCATGGATAGAACTGAAGTGTAGCAAAGCAAATATAAAGTAATTACTATTGGTTTTACACAGAAGAAATAGATTATTATATGTTACTAGTCTAAGGTGTACTTTCAGGAAATTACATGGGACATGTCAATCATTAGGAATGTGCCTACCCACAGCTCTGGTTATCACATGACTCTGCCTCACTATAGTCACAGTTAACATAAATCTGTAGGTGGATGAGCTATCCCTGACAGTTGTGGCCAACTCTGAGGTTAACATTCAAGAGAGGAACAATCACATTTCTTCTTCAGAATTTGGAATCCAGGCTTTAAGAAATGTAGATCATTCAGAGTTCAGCCTTAGAATTAATTGGTGGTCATATAGAGTGAACTGGTTGACCTGTTGGACAGTGGTGAGGATGTATCTATAAGCAGAGGACAGTTATAAAAAATTACAGATTGGGCATAATAATAGAGTAAAATGGAAAAAAGATGAAATATGAAAGGCAATTAAAAGTTAGTTGTCTTCATACTTACAGCCCTAAGTCACCAGCAGTCCAAAAATACTTCATTTTGCATTCTAAGATTTGAGATATTTTAATATTCTTCAAAATTTTTTTTTTTAGTTTAATTGGTGTTTTGCTTCTTGCAAACAAAGGAGGCTTGTCAAGAACGATGATTTAGATTACCCACTGCAATTACATCACCACTATTACTATCACTTGTTAAATTGACAAAGAAAACCATATGTTTTGGTTTGGATATGAGGAATGCCCTCAAAAGCTCATGGGCTGTCTAATGCATCAATGTTCAAAGGTAGAATGATTATATTATGAGGCCTGCAACTTAATCCATTTGGTTGATTATTAATTTGAAGGAACTACTAACTGAGTGGTAACTGCAGGCAGGTGGGGCATGGCTGAAGGAAGTTAGTTTACTAGGAACATATCTTTGGGGTTTATTTTTGACCCCTGCTTCCTTGTGTTCATTCTCTCTCTCTCTCTCTCTCTCTCTCTCTCTCTCTCTCTCTATCTCTCTCTCTCTCTTTCTCTCTCCCTCTCTCTTTCTCTCTTCCTCCCCCTTTCTTTATGCTTCCAGACCTTATGAAATAAACAGATTCTGCCATAACATTCTGCCTCACCTTGGGCCCAGAGCAATGGATTTGGTCCACATAGATATGTGGGACCTCTGAAACCATGAGCCACCAATTAAATTTTTTCTCCTCTAAGTTTTTCTTGAATATTTTGGTCACCATGACAAAAAGCTGACTAATATACCATATTACAAAACAAAAGGAAGCAATGTAGTACACCAAATATCTTGATACATACTGAAGTCAATTTTTTTAAAAGTTGATGTTGGAGAAGTAGACACTGTTTTAAGAAAAAAATGAAATATTTAGCTGAAGCGATAAAGCCTAGCTATTGAATAGTTTACAAGTGATGTCATGATCTCTTTTGCTCTTTTATTTCCTCCTGTTTTACCCATAACAAAGAATTAGATCAATTATGGAGCTGAGGTAATTATTTATATTTTAATTTTATAACCTGTATAATTATGCTTTAGAAAATTGAACATACTGAGACGTGTAAATTACAATGGGGATTTTTTTAGAGTCTGGAAAATCAACATTTTCCCCTCAAATCAAATTTAATAATACCCAGGTAGAAAATTTCAGCACTAATATTCAGTAAACATCTATATCATCAATGAGCAAACTATGGATAAAACCAGCAGCACTTTAATTACACAAATAATGAGTTTATTTAGTGATTTGATTTCCTGTCCCTTTCCTGGAATAAATTTGGTTCAGTCTCTGGATTTTCCCTAAGATTCCTTCACCATGTGTTTAAACATCTTTTGATAAAAAATTGTCAGCTATTTTTAAAAGAATATGTTTATTTATAAGAGTAAGATTCAGCACATGCATATTAATAAGTACAGGACAGAAAATTTTGTTCCTGTGCCAGTGTTGAAGAAGAAAGATCATATCTGGGTTTTAGCCTTAAATTTACCACCTTGAGATGTTTCCAGGACTTTAAATCTTTAACAATGAGCTTAGTTTTGGTTTTGAAAATCTAGGCAAGTACCTCCCTCTGCTCCCTGATAGGAGAAGGCTTTGAGGACATGTGTTACTTTTCACAGATCTGGTTTCCTGATCTGTAAGATAATTTCATTGTCCATCAAGCTTCTGTTCTCTTTTTGGATATTAACGTAATATTAGTTAAAGTTTATTTTTCTTACTTTCTGAAAAAAAATAAGTGGCTTACATTCAAAGCAAAGAAGTAGACCTAAAGTATCCAAAAATACTTTAATCTAAAGTGAATGAATGAAATAAGTAATACTTATATTTTTAAATGTTATTACTGATGAAATTATAAACTGCTTCTACATAGTCAAGGAAAAGACTAAACTAAAATGAGTTACATGTAATTCTCATTAATATTAGGAAATAAACTAACTCATATACTATACCAGCCCACATAATCAATCCATGCTCATAATCTGCACCCAGCCCTGCCAAAATCTCTCAAAAAATTGTCAAGATCAGGGTCTTCATTGGGGAAACACAGTTGGGATATATATGTGATGGCATTTTAGCAATTTAACAATTTGGACTATGATAAAAGTTTAGGACTTAAAGTCAAACTCTCATTTTATAAAGAAAACTGTATATAATACTTGTTTACTATAAAACACAAATATTTAAAAATCTCAGAAGCAATATAATTTTGAAATAAGTTCTATGGAGAAGTATTGCAAGTTGGAGTGAGATCATGAGGGTCACAGTAATCTCTTCTACCCCATGTGCCTTTTCCTTTTCATCCATCAGGAGGGGGAATCTAATTCCTATTTCCTTGAATTTGGCTTTGTGATTTAATCAACAGACTGTGACTTCCAAGCCTTAGTACTTAAGAGCTTTGCAGATTTTGTTTTCACTCTTTTGCAAGCCAACCATGTTGTAAAGAAGTTGAGGTTACTCTATTGGAAAAAAGCCTGTAGAAAGAGGCCCTTGAGAACAAGAGGGCATAGGAAGGAGACAGAAGGCCTCTCAGCAAACAGCTGCCAAGAACTACTAGAAATGTGAAATAAGCCATATTGGATATTGCAATCCTTGCTGAAATCTTAGCTTAAATTTGACCACATAAGTGACCCCAGTCAAAACTAACTGGAGTGAAAAATCAATCCATATAATCGCAAAAAATTAAAGATCACTACTGTTCCATTAAACCTGGAATAGTTTATTATGCAGCAATAGATAACATATAGACTTATTACACCTGTATTTAAGTTTAGTCATGGGAAAGGGGAAAAGTTTCATAAGTATACAATTGCAAATTGCTCTATAGGAGGAAGAAGCTCATATTTGAAAGGCTAGCACACATTAGACTCAATAAGTTGAAGTAAATGAATGGTTTGCCAGCATTTTGATATTTTTTTTTGATGGTATATGCGTAGACTTACACGTGTAATTATAAGATACATTTATTTACCAGTATTTGAAAGAGGCTATTTTTTTTTATTTAAAAACATGATGACAAAACAGTTAAGAGATAACCTTTGAGTGGTGATGATATGGGTGGAATTTCTTACTGAGTGTGTGAAATCAATACAGTACCAATTTGGGAAGAAATCTCTAAAAAAAAAAAAAAAACAGAAGACAGGAAGAAATAACTATTACTTATGCAATGTTCAGTAAAAATCTCATGGTGATATTACTGGGATCTCTTCAACACAAAAAGTCATTTATAGGAGTTAGGGATTAGAAGTCATACAAGGCAGTATCTCAGGGATTCCTCAATCTTTAATTTCCCCTGTATCTCATTAAGTAATGGGGAGCTATCTAGATTTCCCCAACATGGCAGTGTTCCTAATTCGGTTCCCATCCCCAAAGGAAGCAATTAAGAAACCCATGGGGCTCCCCAAGCAGGGAATGTGGGCTGGGATCCCCAACAGAAATGGGGACATCCAGTGGGAATTCACCAGCTTCCATGGGGAGTGTCCCTTTCTACCTGGGGAATACCTAGGGTGTTGTACTCCTAATTTTAAGTTAGTGGGGTGTTTGTGGATATATATGGAGTTTTCTTGAATTTGTGATGGTGACTAACTGCTCAGGATGACTTAGGTCTGCTTATGATTTCAGATGATAAAATAACCATATTGGGTTGTGAAACTGACTATAGAATTTAATTTCTGGTTCCACTACATGGTTGCAAAATCAAGTATTCTCCTCTAATTTATATCCCAGTCTTCACTTCAAAGACCAAAGGCTCAAAAGAAAGGGAGAATAGAGCAGAGAGGGAGAGGGAAAGGGAGAGGGAGAGTGGTGGTGGTGGGGAATGAGAGAGAAAGTAAAGAGATCTGTGAATCTGGAAATGAATAAGCACTTTGAATTTAGATATAGTTTAAGATTTTGTCTGCTAGGCCTCTTCTGATTTGTCAAATGGTTATTATATATTCCTTTCCAAACACCTTCAATATGTCTCTTTAATGTGCACTATTGCTGAGTTGTTTTGTGGCTTCATTATGAAAGTCTGGTTTCAAAAACAATATGAAAGCAAGGGTTCTCAGCAGAACTGTGAGGTTTCATCTAAAACCAGAAGTGGAAACAAGGAGGAATAACCCACCACAGAAAAAAAAATGAAACAAATACATGCAATATGACCTAGCAAGAAAAGTGGAAATGTATTTCATAATTTGTCAGACATTTAAGGGACATGTAACCAGTGTATTTTTGACTCCTAATTAGTTGGATTTCTTCTTGTTTTAGGTTTCAAAATGAAACACTTTTTCACAATTCTACTATAGAGTCCTTGAAACTGGTAAGTACTGTGTTTTGCATTTATTTGGCAGATAAAAGACACATTCCAAAGGTTTTATGTAAACAAAATTATTCCATCTCTAAAAATTCCCAATGTTTGACTACAGTGTCATTTAAATATTTATTTTTTCATTTGGGCCGCAAAGTTGGAAAGAAAATGCATTGATATAAATATCACTATAAATATCTCATTGTTGTATATTTATAAGTTTAAACTTTTTGGCAAAAAAAATTATGATTTTCCATTTTATGTACATTGATGTAAGGGCCAAATAATAAGTACAGCGTAAAAGTCCAGAGTATAACAAGAGTATGACTTCTTTCCGGCAGTATTTTGGATCTTGCTATATGATTTTATACTTTCACAAAATGTTTTAATTGAAACGTAATTTCAAGATTACAGTTTTTATAGAAGATTGACCAGTTGTTTGTTTATATTTTGCTGCTTTTTCAGCATTGAAGCTATTGAAAAGTATGGATCAGTTATTTTGTAGAATGTCCTCTCAATTGAGTTTGTTTGGTGTTATTCTGGATGACATTCAGGTTACACTTTTTTTTTTTTTTTTTTAACCGAATGTCAAAGAAAAGGTGTTCTGTCCTTCTCCATGAATATCAAGAGATCCTCGATATCTATCTTTTTAAAAGTTCTATATTATATGTTGACAGCATAAGAAAGAGTGTCCCTCTCCCCACAACCTGATGAGTTTCAACCCATGGACTCTTATTTTATTCAATAATTGTAATCACTACTATTATTTTATCTGGTAACAGCTTCTTCAAGCTGGCCCAATTATTTTTTCAGTATGTTGTTCTTTGAGACTTTCTTGCTGTCTGCACAAAACATATCCCAGGATCCTCGTTTATTTCTTCTATCACAGTTGCCAAGTCAGCCATTTCTCTATGAAGGTGTGTTTAGTGAAGAATATTATTTAGAAACCCACTTCTCAGTAAGCGAAGATGAGAAATGAAATGTATGTGTGTGTGTGTGGGGGGGTGCACACATCACACGGACATCTGTGCTTTGCTCTCACTCTCTTTATCCTCTCCTTCAGAATTCATTCTGATATTCCCAATTCCAGTCTGGCACTGCAGGCTATCTTTCAGTCTTTCTCATTCCATATATGGAACTCCTATCTCCAACTGTAAGAAAATTCACTTCCATTATATTTCATACATTTATTTGCTTAAGTGTAGAATATATACATAAGGTAGTTTCAAAGTAGCTAATTCATCCCATTTAGAAAAACTCTCATTAGAGTTTAATATTTCTTTGCAATTTTAAAAGTAGAATTTGTGTTTAGTGAAATACCTAAAATTCTAGGTGTGTAATTCAAATAATTTTGACAAATGCATGCCCTTAGAGTCAACTCTTGTCAAAATGTAGACTTATTTTTATCCTTTTAGAAAGTTACCTTAGTAATATTTTAAAAATTCTTCTGCGTCTAAATAGTACATAGAATATCAGTGAAGAAAACATTTACCTTTGACTCTAGTATTGAATCTCTGTTGAAGAGAGTGTGTGTGAGAGAGAAAAAGTGTGTGTGTGTGGGTGAGAGAGAGAGAGAGAGAGAGAGAGAGAGAGAGAATAGAGAAAAACTGAACTAAATAAATCTACACATGTTTGATGAATGAGTCTATACTTATATAGGCTATTTGTTCTGAGAGACCATTTAATTATTTCTTCTATTTATTTACTACAAATGAAATAATTTCAGAACAATATTTGATTCTGGGAAAGTTTAACTAGCACTCTTTTCTGTTTGGGGGTTGTTTTTGACTCCTAAGTTATAAATCACTGAATTGCATTAAGCTGTTCCTTGTGGTTGAGAAGCAGCCATCTTCTATAGTCTTATTTTGAAAGAGTGAGGGAATAACACATAAATCAATCAATCAATCAATCAATCAATAATCGATTTTCTGATGTTGCAATTGGCTTGTTTACTGTTTTGAAGAAATTATGGTATAGTTGAAGTTGGTTGTCTTGCTGTTGAGTCAAACACCAGTGCCAGGGGCAATGAAGAACTATGCATTGAAAGAAGAGGGAGAGGACAACATTAGAGAGAAGGACATTCTTTTGAAATAGTGGAGGTTGCATAGTCATTCCTTGTCTATGCACACTCCATTGAAATGAATCTAGCATGTGTTGAAGATGACAACATTTACACCTAGCTATTGATGTAGAACATTTTGAATCACATAATGTTTGCTGTCAAAGGTAAAGATAATGAAGAAGTATTTAGTGGAAAGGATGTAAAACAGCTCCATTTGAATCTTTTTTTCCCCAAATAATCACATCTGAAGAGGAATATTTTTAAAAATCCTAAGGACTAGAAAGCAATTCAAGGTGAGTATAACTAAAGAGGCCAGGGCTGGTTTTCCTGGGGAAGGGTAGGCTGATTAAGGACTGTAAGAGTTGACCTCTAGTGTACATAGGATTGTTCTATGAAAAAATTCAACTTATTTTGCATTTTCAGAGATGAATTAATAAACATGTATATGTCTGAGGCAGGCTTTGGTACAATATAACAGAGTTTTCCAGCATTCTAGTGCCCATAATTATGACAGGTTGCCTTGTTGATAAATAAATAATAAATAATCCTGGATGCCAAGGAGGAATTAATTTTTATTAAAGATCTGGGAGACAAGAATTAGATGTCTTCTCATGATAAAAATAAGATGATTTAAATTTACAAAAGAGTTTCTTGACTTTTGATGTGAGAGTTTAAATTGCATAAGGAAGGGAACTCAAACTAGAGTCTATATTATAAATTTACATGAAAGAGGCAAATGCAATGAAAATAAGTAATTATCAGTGATGTCAATACTTTCCAGAACACCTTCAGATCATGGTACATGCTGTGTGTAGTGAACATAAACCTCTACATCTTTCATACCAACAAAGATAAAAGATATTTAGAACCATTACCTTGAAGAACTATAAGTTCCTAAAATTAAAAAAAAATCAATGCTTAGCAGAGAGCTAAGAGTGATTTATAAATTGTTGTTGAAATAAAATGATTGAATTAGCCCAGTAAGCTTTCGTGTTAAATGCATTTTGTTATATTTTTAAATGTTTTAAAATTGATAATCCATGTTTGGTTTTATTTGCTAACACTCTATTAATTATAACATTTGATTACCTTATTCTTCAAACATGCCAGACAAAGTTTACTTAACTCCTCTTTTTTTTAATCTGCCAAAAAAATTATCAAACAGACTCACATCTGCTTTGTATTATGGCGTGAGTCATGCTCTCTTTGTGCCCTTCCCCCAGATATATACTCTCCAGCACTCACACTCATGCATGCCATTGGTATGCTTTACTATGCTGCATTTATGCATATGCATGTGCACATGTCCATCTACACATGCAACCTCCATGTGGTTGCATACACTTATGTATGCATGTTTCCCTATGTGCAATATGAAGAGAGATGTGGGCCCCGAGATAGGGGAAAAAAACTATTAGCAGGACCTTCTATAATAATGAGACCAGACAGTTACTGAGTACTTAGAGTTAAGCAATATGCCATGTGCTTTATCTCTGTAAATGGTTATAACAACTCTCTGAAATCCCATTGTTACTTCTACTTTGAACAATCTCACAACTAGTATTGTGCTGACTAAATTTACAATTGGTCAGTATGAATGGGGCTTTTCTTGACAGCCTATCACATGGTTCATAATGACACAAACACCAAACTCTGTTTTATCACATGGTCAGTAATGACATTAAAAACCTCTCCCTTTTCATACCTCGCTGTAGGCTCATGCCTCCACATCACACTGTACTTATTTCTGTGTATATTAGAAGCAGTCATTCTAAAATGGGGGTGATTTTTGCTGCCATGAGATCCTTGGAAATTTCTGGGGACATTTTTAGTTATAACTAGGCCATTGTTACTAGCAGAGTTCGGTCAACATACTACAATGCCCAGAACAATGAATTATCTGGCCTGATGTGTTAATAATGATATGGTTGAGAAACCCAAATCAAACAGAAATATAAATATTTATGTGTTCAGACTCAAGAAGTTTTTTCTCTTCAGGGTCTTCTCTTAGGTTGTTAGAAGACAATCACTCTTGGACAGGCTGAGGATTCTCCTGGTAGCTTATTCTACTCATAAAATATGATATCTTGTTTCCAGTCCAGATAATAGTAGTGCCGTATTGTTCTTGACACCCAAATGTGCTGTGTCCTAGGTGTCTTGTCATCACATGGTGCTCAAAAACCCTGTGTGTGTGTATGTGTGTGTGTGTGTGTGTGTGTGTGTGTGTGTGTGTGAGATACAGGTTTGGGCAAAAAAAACACCTGTTATGAAGTCATCTTTGTCTGAGTCCAGCTGGTCTGACTTGATCTATTTTATGTTGGGTATGAGGAAAAATGATCAGCAATGAATGAATAAGCCCTTTTTACACATAATTTACTGCTTTGAAACTGCTAAAGGCCACCATCTTCCCCTTGAACGCCTTTCAGCTGGCCCCAGTTCACAAATTCAAAAGAATTCACAAGTCATCATGCCCACTGGCCTACACATTTTCTAGCAATGAGAATCTTGTGATGTGGAGTTTAATTCTGAGCTATGCAATTTGAGTAGTCAACAACTACAAGAAATTCCAGTGTGAGGTATTGTTAGGAATGAAAAAAAAATCTGAGAGAGATGGAAAAGTTGGTATGAGCATGGGCTGATGCCTACAATGTTGTTATAATCTGACATTTTTACCTATAGTAATGGCAATTACCTGTGGTTGCACTAGTATTTGGTTTTGATCTTTGCACATATAACAAAGTGAGGAAGGGCAATGGCTGTGCAATCAACCTGTGCTCATTGTTCAGATTATGACTCTGCATCTTCTAGGTTGTGAACCTGGGATGTATCAGTTACCCAAAGTCTTCAGTTCACATATTTACTGAATATGTATATTTTGTTTGTCTTCAGTAGAAGGAGGAACTTGCTGTCTTTTTATTGCTCTATTACCATTCCTTAGTGCCAGAGAACAGCTATAGTTGATGTATTATAAACATTTTATTGAATGAAAAACAGTATGATTCAACAATATTTAACTCATGGAATTGTTGTTATAATCATCTGGAAGATTTCAGTTTTTGAGGCCTACATGAGATAATGTGTATTAAGTTCCTTGAGTATATAGTGAGTGTGAAATATTGGCTGTTGTTATTAAGTTAGAAAAAGCAGGAGATTCTAGAGAAGTTTTAGGGTTTCTTTTTCTGTTGTCATATATTTTTATCTTCACTTTGAAAGTACATTTTAATATTCCACATTATTACTAATAATTTATATCTCTTTATTCATCCTTTCCTTTCACCTTTCTCCTCTAGAGGAGGAGTTATTAAATTGTCTTCAAAAACTCCTATAACTGAAGCAAGTTTCACTGCAAGGAGACATGGTTTCAAAAAACCATCTAGTGTATAAAGCAATTTTAGCTACCATCTCTGCTTCCAAGAGTCATGTGTTTCCTTGGCCACATGACTAAATTATCATCATCTCCTCCTCCTTTTCCTCCTCCTCCTCTTCTCCTTTTTTGGTACTGGGAATTAAACCCAGCAGCACTGAACCACTTAGCCACATCCTCAGGCCTTTTATATTTTGAGACAGGGTCTTGTTAAGTTTCTTTGGCACACACTAAGTCACTTAGTCTGGCTTTGAACTTGAGATCCCCTGCCTCAGCCTCCTGAGCCACTGGGATTATAGGCATGCACCATGACACCCCACCCATCTCTTCTTGATGTCCTTATTTATCATGGGTATGGCACATGTCTGTGTGCACGGCAGGATGTGACCTTGATAGTGCTGCATGATTCATCAATGCACAATTTGCTTAACCATTGATATTCTGTGTGGACTAAGAAATATTTTTCTAATCGACAACAATAACAAGCAGTATTAATGAATCAACCATCTCAAAATTGCATATGAATCCTTTTATGCCCATTTCTTTTTTAAAAATTTTAAAATTTACTTTAATTAGTTATACATGATAGTAGAATACATTTATGCACTTTGATATATCATATGTAGATGGGATGTATTTTCTCATTTTTCTGAGTGTACATGTTGCAGAATCATATTGGTCATGCAGTCATATATTTCCATAGTTTAGCTACTGTGAATTGTGCTTCTATAAACATTGATATGGCTGTGTCCCTGTAGTATGCTGTTTTTAAGTCCATTGGGTATAGACTGAGGAGAGGGATACCTGGGTCAAAAGGTGGTTCCATTTCCAGCTTTCCAAAGAATCTCCATACTGCTTTCCATAGTGGCTACACCAATTCATAGTCCCACCAGCAATGTATGAGTGTACCTTTTTCCCCACATCCTTGTCAACACTTATTGTTGTTTGTCTTCATAATAGCTGCCATTCTGACTGGAGTGAGATGAAATCTTAGAGTAGTTTAGATTTGCATTTATCTAATTGCTAGTGATGATAAACATTTGTTTCCTATATTTGTTGATTGATTGTATATCATCTTCTGAGAAGTGTCTGTTCAAGTCCTTGGCCCATTTGTTGATTGGGCATTGAAGAAAAGAAAGCCTCTTCAACAAATGGTACTGGGAAAACTGGAAATTCATATGCAACAAATGAAATTAAACTCCTATCTTTTACTATGCACAAAATTCAACTCAAAATTGATCAAGGACTTAGGAATACAACTAGAGACCCTTTGTCTAATAGAAGAAAAAATTGGCCCTAATCTCTGTCATGTGGGATTAGGCCCCAAATTTCTTAATAAGATGCCTTTGGTGCAAGAATTAAAATCAAGAATTGATAAATGGGATGGACTCAAACTAAAAAGTTTCTTTTCAGTAAAAGAAACAATCTGTGAGGTGAAGAGACCCTATATCTTGGGAGCAAATCTTTGCCCTGCACACATCAGATAGAGCACTTATCTCTAGGGTATATAAAGAACCCAAAAAGTTAAACACCAAAAAACCAAATAACCCAATCAATAAATGGTCCTTTTTTTTCTTTTTTTAGTTGTGAGGGAAGTACCAGGGATTGAATCCAGAGGTGCCCCAACCCCACTTCCCCATCCCTAGCCCTTTTTGAAATATTTTGTTTTAGAGCAGGATGTTACTGAGTTACTTAGGGCCTCACTAATTTGCTAAGGCTGACTTTGAACTTGCAATCCTCCTGCCTCAGCCTCCCAAGCCAGTGGAATAACAGAGATGCACCCCTGTGCCCAGCTTGAATTGTTTTTGCTACAGTATATCAGGTGTTAGTAAAACAGAAATGGTAGACAAAAATTATTGCAGTCTAAATTATAAAACAAATTGGAAATCAGCCTTGTTAACTGGTCATTTGGTCTGTATCAAAAAAGAGAAAAGCATGAGGCAAAGACCACCCTAATGGAATTCAATATAAAATCTGATCTGACAGCTTGAGTCTTTCATTTGAGATGGAGGAAAAGTTCATTAACTTTTACTCTGGACTACAATTTCTGAAGTGGTCATGCAAGCACATAACAGCTTGACACTCCTAATGCCAGCGTGAATCATTGCAAATGGCATTAGGGAGCTGCCAAGAGTCTCACAGAGGTCTTTGTAAAACTCACATTTTTTTTACAGAGGAAATGAAGAAGGATAAATTAAAATGTGCTCATTTGGTAGAGTTTTTAATCTGTGTTTACTCACTTTCAACCAAGAGAATTAGATTATATTTATTTTTGTTTTTCATGAAACAATATGTGGGTATTCTCTTTGGCAAGAAAGTACTTTAAATATACTTCATTGAGTTATGATTAACATATAAAAAGTTAGATATATTTATTTTATACAACTTTATGAGTTGGGCAATAACTACACAACTGTGAAACTATCATACCATGAAGGCCATAAACATCTTTATTACCTACCGAAGTTCTCTCCTGCCTTCTTTATTATTATTATGTAAAAGACATGTTACATAAGATCTACCCTCTTAGCCAATTTTAAATGTACTATATGCAGTATTGTTAGCTATAGGCACTGTGCTACATAGTAGATCTCCAGAATTATTTATCTTGCATAACTGAAACCTTATACTCTTTGAACAGCATCTTTCTATTTTCCCCTTCCTCCAGCCCTTGACAACAAGAATCTATTGTCGGCTTCTATGAATTTGACTATTTTAGATTCCACATGAGAGTGATATCATGCCTTGTCTTTCTGTGTCAATCTTATTTCACTTAGGGCAAGAAAAATTTTGGACATCATCCCTTAGTAGATTGAAGCGCTTCTTTCTGTTTCAAATAAAAATGAAAAAAAGGACCACTAAAGAAATTGTGCTGAGATTTATCTTTTTGCAGAGGTACTATTAGGGGGTTTTTCAAATAGCTGAGAAACCACTATAAACATTTCAATCAGAAAATCTATAGGTATGCAAACTCAAAGCTGAAGAGGAGATTGTAAATAAGGTCAATAAGAATCACAACAGACAACTAAGTACTGACATTTCTCCTGAAGACTTTATTGGGAAAATGCTAGCTCTTTCTTGCTATACCACAGTTTTCCCTTACTCTCACATATTATTCTCAGAGAATGTAGGAGCATTAGGGAGAGATCCTATATTGTTTATGGCCAGGAAGGTACTAATCATCTTTCTACAATGAAGGGGGCTACAGAATCCACTCTTTTCCCATCATCTGAAAAATCAACTGCTTTAATATTTGTATTAGAAAGTCTTATTTGATGTTTTATCTTAATAACATGGAGGCATCTACATATATAAGATATTTGATGAAAAATTGTAATTTTTTGCTCTGGGAAACTTGAAAAAGTCTGCATTGTCTTATTTATTTATCATTAATGAAAAGATATCTGGGACAATGATTGCTTTGGGTAATTTGGAGAGGAGTCCTCAGTCCTATCAGATGCTAGGCATATCCTTATTAGTAACTTGAAAAAAGTTTATAATAACATAACCTACTTTCATGTATTGCTAGAAACTAATGTATTTATTTAATAGTTTAAAAGGAATAATTATTTTTAATTAAATTATGTATATTCATTCTGAAGCAAATATGAGGATGAAAATATATTGAAAAACACAAAATGTGTTTCCATATAGATAAACACTGTGGACATGATTAAAACAAATACTAGTATATTATATTTGTAACTAAAATGTCATGATAGGCTTTGATATAAATTATGTGCTTTTCTTGAAAATGTTTTCTTTTATTCTTAATAAAGTACTGATAAAAAGAAAATATAATATTTCTTCAACTTATGTGATATTTATATTTCTGGAAAACTCAATATATAAAAAAATAAAAACTACCTTATATTTATATGTAAAGTGGATTAGATTCTAAATTCAAAAAATAGCAAAGATATTTTGAATTAGCCTAAATGTCCAGTGGAAGAATAAACATTGATACAGAAGTCAGTGATTATTCATTGTGCATGACTGTCCCATGCATTCCAGGAAGGCTTCCCTCCCAGCTCCCACTCACTAAATGCTACTAGGTCTCCCAGTTTTGGATACATACAAGCATCATAACAGCAATAATCCTGTCCACCCCCACCCAACCTTCTGTTGAGAATCAAAGTTCAGAAGGTTCAGTGCAATTACTTGAAAGTTTCCCCGTATGATTCTTTTGAAATAGGAAAAATTTTCAGATGATGCTATGATGGGCAGATGACAAAAGACCTTCCTGCATGGTTAAATTATGACACATGCCCTACATTGGACATTTCCAAAACTGTTGCTCAGTCTCAATGTGTTAAACTTGGGAAGGATCTTAGAACTTAATAACAACTACTTAATAAAAGATGAAGAAACTGAGACCTGTTACAGTGTAGAAAACAGTTATGAGCACCTACAATGTAGCTTTAGATCATTTGTTTTTCACAAAAACTGGATGATTAAGATATTATTTCCCTATTTTTGTAATTAAGAAAACTGAGGCTTAGTTTGTAGGCAGAAGCTCCCAGGTTGGTCAACTCTATACTTTCTCTGTTACATCTTCCTTTGTGCAAAATTTCAGAAGCCTATATATCTTTAGTTATCAACAGCTACGATGCTGTATATTTCTCTTCCCTACAATGTCATCTTCAGCTAAGTCTCTGGTTTTTCTATTTCAGGTATTGAGAGATGGCCTGTCATATGCCAAATTCTGAGAGTTACTTTTTTTTATAAATAAAATTTTAATGAAACATACTGCTGATGGCTACATTCATGTTACAGGGAAGAGTTGAATAGTTACTATAGATGTCATATGGCTTCAAAGCCTAAAATATTTACTATTGTTCATTTAAAGAAAATGTTGGCTGACCCCATTTCTATGTTTAAAAAACAAATTTCTTCCCTTCTGTTGTCAGTGTATACTCCGGTCTTGCTCTTTGCCTCTGGAAGCACATTAATAACTTTATTTTGTTCTTTTTAGAATTGCATCTGTATTTTTTTAAAAAAAGCCTTCTCAGAACAGCTAATTAATCCAAGAAAGGATTCTATAGATGGAAATCTATTAGAAAAGGAGTAGAAGAAACAGTGAGACTGGGGAAGATGGACCTGGGTTTGTTCACGACATGATCCTGTGCACAGCTGCCATCTCTGTGTACCATGAGCCTCCCAAGCACCTCATTCTCAAAGTTAGAATTTAAAAGATATCTAAGATTTTCCAGGATCATTTCCAGTTCATTTTAAATAAATAACATATGCAGCAATGTTGGATACTAACAAGAAGTATATTTTTCCTGGTAGTGCAGATATATGTCCAGATTGAAAAACAAGGCATTGTGACAAATATACATGGGAAAGTACAAAAGTTGTCATCTGAATGCTGATTCAGATAATATATTTTTAACCTAGTTCTCAGAAAAATATTTCCCGTGTGTGTGTGTGTATGTATGTGTGCGTATGTGTGTGTGTAGTGGTACATATGTTGGAAAAATACTTTTCAAAGAATAAAAGCCTAATTCAATTGGTAGGTAGATGTGCTAATTATTTATTGATTCTCAACTCCACACCATCCTCTTCTCCTGCTCTGTGATAACACAGATAGGCCTTGCTAAACACCGGCAGTAGAGGGACTCTGGTGGATAGGGTTTTTCCTTCCTGGCTTGGATGTGCTCTTGCAGTTGAGCTGGTACAGAATGCATGGCATCTATAGCAAGTGGCACTTCCCCAGTACAATTCTCATGTTGGGCAGTTTCCAGCAACAAGTCCAGTGATTTCCCTGAGGACAGCTAACAAGTTTCGAGACGTACCATCTTGTAAATCAACAATAACCCCCTTGCTACCTCTGCCTCATCCAGGTGGCTTCCCCATGGGTTCAGCTGCTGCCCCAGCTGGCTTTCCACAAAGTCAGCAGCAACCGAAGCAGGTGCTTTCAGTGAATTTCAGCAGTATCCCAGCAGACAGCTCTCAGGTGGCCTGAAAACTAGGTACTCTCTTGACCCTGAACAACCCATGAAACTTTCCAGCATCCAGTGGACTTCAGCTCTCTTCAGTGAGATCTGAATTCCATCTTTGGGGAGGATTCTCTCCCTCAGAGTTATCCCTTCCTTGAGAATTCCCCTCCACAGTCCTTCAGTATCATTTGGAGTTTATTCCTTCCATCCACGTTTGCTTAATTTCCTATGACTTCAATTCCCAGCTGCTATTTCTTTATATTAAACTTTCCTTGTTTAAATTGTAGTATGGTTTCTGTCTTCTGATTGAAACATAACGAAAACAGATGAGAGGTAAGCAAAGACCAGGGTTGTTATTAAAACATTTCATCTGGTAGGCAAATTAAATTTTTGCATGTCTAAAGAGCTCAGGGATTGCATAGACTTTTGAATAAGACTTAAAATGAAATTACTGAATTATTTTCTACTTTTAATATGTTCCCTTTGGTGTGTGAGACGACCCCTGGGAATTAATGTCAGCAATAACAATGGGGCAGAGAAAAACCCTGAATTCATAGTTCTCTCAATCTCCTATAAAAACAAGAGCAGGAAAGGAAAACTTCCGAGTTTGGGTCTTCTATTTTGAACATCTTGAATTCTGTTTATATCTTAGATCTTGTACATGCTAGCTAGATTTATCCATATCATTTCATGAGAATATTGTGACTTCCTCCCTCCTCTTCTGCTCCAACTCCATGTAGAAAAGCACATAGTCCTGCAGCTGGGAGAGAAGAATGCTTCCCACAGCCCCATCTCCAATCCAACCCCACAGACACAATGTCGGGCCAAAGGAAAGTTTTTAGGACGGAAATTTCCTTGACTTCCCTTCTCTTCTTTTTTTAAGCTGCATTATTCCAGGTTCCTCATTTCACTCACTGTGGACGGTCTTTGAAAACTCTTCAGAAACTATCTCTGTAGCACCTCTTCTTGGTTAGCAGATAATTGACCCTCCTTAAAACCTCAGCTTAAGGTTTCCTTGAATGTGGTCAGCATACAAGGCATCAAAATGTAGATTCCTGAATTCCATTCTAGACTTGCTGAATCACAATCCTGAGAGAGCTGGGATCCAGAACCTAGCATTTCTGACAAATATTCTTCCACCAGGCCAATTTATATTGTTATTCCCTAATACGTATTTGCATTTTAATATGGGAACTTAAGTCCTAAAAGCTATTTTCCATTGATCCTAGCACACATGCCTTGTTGTAAGGGATTTGGGAGGATTTGAGGGGAAGTTCATTACCTTAAGCTGGAGGCTCAAGTCAATAGGCTCAAAGAGTGGTGAAGCTGAGCTGCACAGTGGGGTGTAAGAAGCAAGGTTTGTGTTGTTCATTTCCATTTCCTGCAACAGACAGTTTTACCTATCAGTGAGACAATCATGGAAGTGGTGTTCAGCGGACCCGGAAGCTGTGAAGCTAATGTGCTGATGGGTTCTCTATGAGAGCTGAAGACTTCCAGGGCAAGGAAATGAGTAGGAGGATGCAAGACAGGACTCCTTGTATTCATTCATACCTGCTAGAGAAGTAGGAGTAGAACAGGAGATGAACATTAGTGAGCCTGTAACTCCTATTAACTCCAGAAGTGTCATGATAATGGAGGAATTTTTTTATCAAAAACAAAATATTTGAAAACTTCTCTTTTATGAGTTTTATTTTGTGGAATCGAGGTATTGCTGGACAAGTCGTATATTGTTTCTCTGTGTGTGTGTGTGTGTGTGTGGGTGTGTGTGTGTGTGTGTTTGCAATGCTGGGGCTCAAACCCAGAGTCTCACACATGCTGGGCAAGCACTCAACCATTGACCTATATATACTCTTAGTCCTAGATGGATATCAGAATCATCCAAAGTCCTAGTTAAAAAGCATGGATTTTTGGATCCCACTTCAAATTTACCAAATGAGGTCTTGAGGGATAAAGTTCTAGAACAAATTATCTATCTTTAAAAATTTTTATTTCGAAATAATTATAAATTTATAATTCAGCCAATTCTCATAGTGATAACATTTTACATAACTGTAGTACAGTATCAAAATGTGAAATATTTATTTTCAAAAGTTCTCCAGATGACAGTTATTTCATTAGCTGGAAATTGAGTGATTAAGTGAGTAATTATTCAAGGAAATGGTTTAACTTGGCTACTTGTAATACTGAAATATTTAGCAACCTAAGATCATCTTTTGTAGATTACATAGTTCACACATGGCTGTGGCTAGAGGAAGCTTTCATGATTCATTGAAATTATTTAATTAGTCAACTCTTTCCCCTATTTTTGAGGATAACTCACTGAGGCAGCTCATAATGAGTTTTTCAATCTTCTCTTAAAACTCACTTCTTACCATTGCTTTTCATACACAATGAAACAGGACATATAGGGAAAGTGGAATTGTTTTGACCTGAGTTTGCCCATTTTCTGTTGCTATGATAAAATACTTGAGAAAATAAACTTAAAGGAAGAGAGGTTTACCTTGGCTCATGGTTTCAGAGGTTTCAGTCCATGGTCAGTTGGTTTCCTGGTTTCTTGGCCTGAGGTGAGGTCATGAAGAAGGGTGTGGCAAAGCAAAACTACTCACCTCATGATAGCTGGGATGCAGAGAGATAGAGAGGAACAGGCCCCCAGATAAGATACAATCTTCAAGGACATGCCCCCAGTGACCTTCTTCCTCCAACTAGGCTCCACTTACTAACATTCCTACCACTTTCCATTAGTGCCACCAGCTGGGAACCAAGCTTTCAACATGTGAGCCTTTGGGGGACATTCCAGATCCAAACCATAGCACCAGTCCTACACAAATAGTTGCTTAAATCTGTCTTTTCATTGAAGTTCTGTCATTCCACCTAAATTTTAATTTCCTCTCTGTTACAATTTAGTTCTTAATAATGTCACTAAATTAGAATGGCTTTTTCCTCGGTGGCAAGTCATTCAGTTATTGACTTATTCAGTTCTTATCAGCTCAGTATGGTTTTGAATATTAGTAGACATAGATGCTATTCTCTGTTCTTCTACTTTACTGGTTTAATGATCTTGACTTTACTTTGTTAAATGAAACCTATTCAATTTAACATTATTATCATGAGAATAAAATGGATGCTAACTTCCCCATTAATAACAGATTTCTTTTGTGTCCTGTATAATATGCTGTACAAATAAAATAAATTAAGCATTAGAGATGATGATTATGAGAATAATAGTAATAGTTAGGAGTTCCCTGGGAAATCTATTTTGCTTCTTTTTTATGGAAATAGTTGTGGTGTTTGGTGGGGTTATATGTTTGTTGGCTTGTACCATTATTTTTTCCATTTTTCCTCTTTCCTACGTATCACTTACCTTTCTTTCTTTTTTTTAATTACCACCAGAAGATCTTTTAAGTTTTATGCTATACAATTTTAAGATTCTACTCAAATTATGTAAGTACTGGCTTGCTTTCTTATATCATATTAAAAGAACACATTTAGTCAGCCTTTTCCCACTTGGTGGTAGTATTCCACATACTCACTCTCTTTCCTGGAACTGAAAACATCCCAGATAAGATAGTAGGTGGAACACCCTTGTGACACAAAACTTTTGTAGTGTAGGGAATCATGTGAGAAAGGTTTCAATCAAGAGAGCAATCCATGGTAACCACTTATGGAAAAGTTGGTTCATCCTGTTCCTTTAAATAGATGTTTTGCTTCCTCTCTAGCACCTGGGAGTCCCAGGCACACTGAGCACATAACTGATTTCCTTGCCAATGTTCTCAGCCTCATCATTCTATAGAAGCTGTTGTTTCTAAGGAAAAAGGGCATAAGTGGTGTGAAATGTGGTTAAACAGCTATCTTCTCTGTTGACTGCATCTTCTGTGCCTTTCAGTTCTGTGTGTATGAGTCAGGGTTCTCTAGAAAGACAAAAGTAGCAGGATATGTATACGGATGGAGGAGAGGGACTTTAACAGGGACCCCAACAGCTGAGAGGTCCCATGATATGTCTTCTGTCAACTGAGACACTGGGATGAAGGAATCAGGGCTAAGGACAAGTCCCAAGACCTGGGAACCAGGGGCACTAATGGTGTAAACTCCACTCAAGTCTGAAAGCCTGAGTACCCAGGAAGGGGCTGTTGGAGTCCCAAGAGCAGCAAGCATAGAGTTCTGAAGTCCAAGGCAGAAGATGAGTATGAACCTGCTCAAATAAGTTCTCTAAATTTTTATGGGCCAAAGTTTCTCTTCTAATACCACTGAGACACCAGAGCGAGCTGAGTCACAGCTCCTTCAGCAAGGCTCCCTTCCTCTGGGTTGTGCTGGAGGCACTTCCTCTGGACTTGTGTTCTCTGCCTGCATTGTGGCATTGTATTTCATTTTGCTTTTCCTTTCCTGCCTCCTCTTTAATAGAGAGGTTTACTGGGACAGAAAATTTGCTGTAATTTTTGTCTTCCTGTTTTTGACGCAGTGCCTGGTTTAATAGTTGCTCTTTCTGTTTGCAGAGGAATATAATCTAATTAATGGGAGCAAGGGGCTATGGAGTAGACCAAATAATAAGCAAAGAGATGGGATGGGAGAAGGGTTAGAGTTGAAAATAATCAGTGACAGAAATGACAATGTCAACCAAAGAACAGCCAGCTCACTCACGCTTCATTCCCTTCTCCGCCCTTTGGTGATAATCTGTACGTATGCTGATCTAGTTGCTTAATTTTATATTGTAATATAAGGCAAAGGAGAGCTGTTATGGTTTAATGGGACATTTTTCCAAAATGTGTTTTGCTAATATAAGCAGATACTCAACTAGACAAACGAAAAGTACTACATGAAATGATGCTGAATTCAAGTCTTTGTTGATGTCATTGATTACAGGATTTCACAGAACTTTTAATGGTGACACTTCAAGCACATTTAGTATGAATGGTTACACAAATATACCTAACTAGGACACTCTTTTCCCAAAGAAATTATTTCTTAGACCCCCCTGGGTAATTCTTTGAGAAATGCTAGTTTATTGTATTTTAGTTTTTTGTATTTTACCCTGGACAGAGACCTAAGTTATATATATATATATATCTTGTATGTTCTATTTGCTTCTAGTATGACCCTTAACACCTTCCTAAGCTTTCCTCTACTTCCAGCCTGTAAATGAAAATATTAAAACCTGACCTCTTCCAACCTCTGAGGGGATATTATTAGGTTCAATAAAATAAAGAGCAAAACATGAGAAGCAGTATTATCTTGGCTCCCTGTTGGATCTTCAAGAATAACAGGCCACAGAACAGCCTTTTCCCAGTGCCATCTTTTAAATCACTTAAAAACACAAAAATCAAATAGAACTTGAAAAATCTATTCAAACGACCAAAGCATATTTAAAATGAACTTTAGCAAAGCGGGAGACACAGGAGCACAGCTCCTTGTGAAAGGGAAAGAAAGGACAAAGGGAGATAAAACACCACTGCGGGTCCCTTTTTGGGCTAGTTCTTTCTGCTTCTCCTTTTGCTTTCAACTTCAGTTCCTTTCAGAGTTGCCGGAGGACTGAGGAGAGGGGTCACCTTAGTCACCACTCTCTGAAAGGGGAGCGCTCTGCTCCCTGGTGCCTTTATACACCGTGAGGCTCCTTCTCTTAGAGGCAAATTTTCTATTGTAAGTCTGTCTACTCACCAGTCAGTAGACTGAAGTACCAGTTGACTTGAGTAGGAGACACACACTACTGAATTTCCAGTAATGGGGACTAAATGCTGAGTTTAAAGAATGCCTTTAGAGGGCCTCCGTGGTGGAGCACTTACCTACCATGTGTGAGGCCTTAGGTTCAATCCATGGAACCACACCAAAAGCAAGCAAGCAAGCAAGCAAGCAAGCAAGCAAGCAAGCAAGCGTACCTGTAGACGTGAGAGTACAGTTCTTCTTGTCACAGTGTTATGAGGCTGGGGACAGGTTTCTAATTCCTCACTCCCCTTAGGAAATTTATGAAGCAATTCCATGAACTAACTTCAATCACTTGGAGGGCATTTTTCAAGTCAGCAATAAGGCCCATCACAGCTCTACTGGTGACTGGAGGCTTTATTCTCCTTGTCTTTTAAAATGAAGCTAATAATGCACACTTTTCAGGATTATTATGAGCACTAAATGGAATAATGAAAATTAAACCCATACCTCTGAAGAGAATTTAGCAGGCATTCAGTTAACAATGAGATTCCTTTTAGATTCCAAAAATATTATCAGAAAGCACATTTTAGCCCTAACTGTTGAGTCAATGATGAAAGTACATTGTTCTTTGACAACAGAAAAGTAGAATCGCAATCCTTTCAGAGTTTTCCCAGTAACTTATATTAATTCGTTCTGGAACAGTGTATTTCCTTTTCCTATAAATAATTAAGACTTTAATCTCATATACTTATATTCAAATATGAGTTCATTTTCATTTTAGTCCATGTGTAGCAGAACAACCCTTCAATATGTGTGTTTTTTATTAATATGTATTTATTATGTGTTAATTTTTATTGTGAAATAACTCAGTTAAGAAATTGCCTTATTACTAAACTGTGCTCTTGTAATAGACAAGGCTACATGCATTTGAAGGGACAAATTCTATAACTTTAGTCTCCATAATCCTGCCAATGTGTGGAAGAGTCTCAGGGGGATGGGGTTTAATCCTCATCCTTGTCCTGACAGCTGAGTATGTCCAGAGCTTATAATTTCATGGTTATCATATATATGTATGTGTATATGTATATATATAGTAACATGTCTGTTACCATATATATATATATATATATATATATATATATATATATATATATATATGATTACAGAAAAGTGTCTCTACTAATGTGTGGGCAGGGATTATAGAGATACTAATTCTGAAACAATAAATTAATGTGTCTTAGTTCCTTCCATCCTCAGTTCCTAGTTCTCCAAATCATTGCATTAATAGCATGTCTTGCTTCACAAATAAGTAGAGCCCTTCTATAAACTGGGAATCAATCATTGGCTTTGAATTTAAAAGTAGACTTTTTTTTCCCTGTATTCTGAAAGCAAGCACTTTTGAACATTGAAAATGCCTGCCTTAGTTGAGAAGGGGATCATTTTCTTAGAACTCCCAAAGCGAACATTCTACTTGAAGAGAATAAAGCAATTAAAATTGTGGCACCATGGAAATAGGGGAAAAAACATGCAAGGCAAGGAAATTTCTTGGAGGAAGAAATCCCAGATGGGTGTAGAGAGATGGAGCCAGAAAAAGACAAAGAAAAATGCCTAGCATTTTTATGTCCTCTATTTTTCCTCCAAAAAGGAATAAATTTCATCTAGGCAGGTTTGTTGATACCAAGACCACAGGGGCTGATGCTTTGCTTTCCTGGGCTTAGCCAATGAAATGGAGAGTTTCACAAAGAAGTCCCACGTCTCTGACACGCTAGGCAGATGTAGGATGCTTCTGACTGGAGGCTAGGACAAAGTCCATGTACATCAACAATGGTAGCAAGAAGCACTCCAAAGACCAAAAGGCATAATCTCAACCCACTCTCAAGGATCCTCACTGGCCACATGGCTGTACCATTACAGAAGCAACCATGACAGAGGCCATTGCTAAAGAGATCAAGCATGATGTGGTGGATCATCTAGAGGCTTGTGTATTTCACCTCCACATCTGAGGACATGATAGCTTCATTGTGCACCCAGATGCTATATCCATGAGGAGAACAGGAAGGTTTAAACAATGAAAGAATTAGAACATCTAAAATGCACAATTAAAAAAATGTCTATTCCATCTTTCATGGAAAAGGTGGTTCTAGAATAGATATAATGAGGTATTAGTTGTGAAATGGAATTGTATTCTGATAGATGAATGCATGCTTATTAAAATTCATACCTATCACACAGACAAGAGACCTGTAAAGTTGGGCTACCTCTTTTAGGACAAGATAAGGGAATTTTATCCTGAAATATGGAACAGCATGCTTTTACTGTTTGAATTTTCTAGAACTTATTTCCTTTGTTTCTTTCTTGGAATTTTAAGTGTGCTCTGTGTGACAGGTTAGCTGAGACCTAGATTTTAAAAGGTGGGTGTAGCATCTTCTTAGGGGCTGCAAGAGAGTTTAGAGTGGGGATAAAAATGAGATAATGCTGATGCCTTGTTAATACTCTACAGAAGCACCCAAGGAAGCCCTCCACCCATGGATTCTCCCATGCTCTTTTCTACTCAGTCTTGAAGCGACCTGCATGCTGCTTATTAATGGAGGTCTTTCCTTAATAATCTCTGTGGCTATGGTGGAAGGTGTTCTTTGGTGTCTTTTCTAGCCAAACCACCATGGCCTTCCAAGTGAGTGGAGAGGGGAAGCCAAGAGCGCTTGTTAGTGTTATCAGGGTTGGCCACAAGAATAAACAGGAGGAGCCACTACTTAAGCCTAGTTAGACATAGATACAACAAGCCAGTGTGGGCAGACAGAGTGAAGCCCAGCAGGCCATGCTAAGACAAGGAGAGACAGCCAGGTATTAGGGAAGTCCAGCCTTCAGTAGATTCGAATCTAGATGAGAGGTCTAGATAGCGAGCATAGACTGAAACTCAATACAAAGTAAAAGGTGGCAGGCGGGCAGTGAACTGCAATTTGCATCTTGTTGAGCTTTAGAGAGAGACTGAGTATGGACCTGAGAAAAAGAGACTGGAAATGAAGCATAAAAAGTGGAAGATTCTGTGAACACGGCAAATGGCTTCTCCTTATCTTATCCCAATGATGCCCGTCTGAAGGCATGCCGGCTGCATTCCACCTATCTCACTTCACACTCCTCATGGTTGTATTCATTTGCTTTTCACTTGAAGACAAACCTCCACATCACTCTTCAGAACCAATGTGATCCATCCACTGCCCAGATAAATGCATGCAACTCTGACACTCATACACTCTGCTTGTTGACTGGCTCCTGGCCTGAGGCCCAGTCCCAAGCTGATTGATAACCCCCTACTTGCTTGCTCTCCTGAGGTCTCTTACCAGTATAAGCTTACCCCAGCTATCTTGTAGAACCAGGATTCTATTTTGTTCTTGCTAAAAGTCTCTCTGGAAACTGCAGTCTGATGCTGTTCTGGATTTGGTGCTAGTGGTGACATGCCCTGTTACCTAATGTTTTCAAACTCACTGACTATGACATTCAAATCAGGTTTTATATGAAAGGAAGAGAATAGTAAAGCCACATGTAAATTTGTTAATTTCTATATCATGTTAACAGAGTAAAAGTAACATTTTTGCTTTTGTTTTTAATTCTGTGAAAATAAACTTGTAAAAAACCCGAGGACTCAAGTGGTAAACATTTAGGGTCACCAAATAAATTAGACTGAATGACGATCTGTTTAAACTCTTTCAACATTTCAGAGTTTTAAGCCATCTCTGTTTTTCAGAAAGACACTTTTCCTAAAATAAATGTCAATGACCACTCTTAACCCTCTTTACTAATTGTCAAAGAAAATCCCACAGGAAGTCACAAAACTCAGTGTTTCTTTCTGTGCCAGCTCTCTGGGACCACACAGACACAAAAGTTGAATGATTTGGCAGAATTGTCAGATGGGAGGAGAGATCCAGCTCTGGGACAAGGGTAAGGAAAGCCAACTGAGGTGTCACCAGGACAGGGCAGAAGAATGATATAGGGAGCAGTTGAGTAGAGAATTTGACCCAGTGAAAAAGAGAACATATTGGTCTACTTGATATTGGGATAAGACAGAATTTGGAAATTTAGAAATTATTTACAGCACAAAGATTGCTCTTAGACAGAGAATGAATAGTGCAGGTAGAATGCTTATGACCTATTATAGGCTATTTGGATACTCACTACTGCTACTTTCTAGGGCCAAGACTATGCAATAAATGCCTTCTGCATGCATTATCTGAACCCAACCCCAATTTGAAAATAAAACAAACTTTAATGAAAAGTGTACAAAGATACTTTTAGAATAATGCTTCTCTAATATTTATGACCTGCTTTCTTTGAATAGATGTGTCAATTTTTAATAATTATTATAAATACTTTCCTGTGTTGGGTGAGATAATTTCTTTAAATGCATAGCATTATTATTATGTCCATTAGTAATAAAATTAATATTTTAAAAATCTATAATCCTCTATACTCCATGAATCACAAATGATAATTTTAGTTAACTTTTATACTTTATATGATGTAGGCATCATGCTTATTACTTTATGGTTTTTTTCTCTTCAAAGTTCAAAACAAAAATTGAGGGAGGAAGGTATTATTTTTATTAGGGCTTAACCAAGATGAAAATGAAGGCATGGAGAAACTAAAATTACTTGTTCATGGTCACACAAACAGGTATCAGACCTGGAGTTTAGAGTCAAATGTGACTACTGTCAACCCTTGTAACTAGTATTCTCAGTTGCTGATCTAGTCCTCTTCACATATAAACTGCTTACTTAATGCCTGTTAAAATCACAACAAGAAACCACTACACATTTACTAAAATTAATAGAATTTAAAAAGAATGACAGTACCAAATATGATAAGAATATGAAACAACTGAAACTCTCAGATACTACTTGTATAGTAGGAAAGGACACAACTATTCAGAAAACAGTTTGACAGTTCATGTAAAATTAGTATATACTTCTCCAAACCTAATATTCAATTCCTAGACATTTAAGAAAAGAATTGAAAATGTACTTGCATACGAATGTTCATATCAACTTTATTTTTAATATTTAAAAACTAGAAATGATCCAAATTTTTATCAACTGGTGAATGAATAAACTATTCATGGTAGATCTACAATGAAATATCACTCAAAAATTACAAGGAATAAACTAGTGATGCTTTCAACAATGTGGGTAAGTCTTGGAAGGATTATGGTAACTAAACGAAGCCAGATCAAAAAGTGCACAAGCCATATGATTTTTATATAAAGTTCAAGAATAGTTAAACTAATCTAGTGGAATAATGTAGATTAGTGGTTGCAAGGGAAATTTTGCACCACAAAATTGTTCCATATTTTTCTTGTGGTGGTACTTACAGATTTATATGCATTATATTAAAATATATTCTTTGTTGTGTTTAAGTCCCTACTACATAGGGAGTACAGGCCTTTATTGATTGGTTATATATACATTGTATATACGTGTGTATGAATTATACATATACAATGATATGTTAATTTATTTAAGAGGTTGTATTCTTACTTATTTATAGCCTAGCTTACTTCATAAAATTCAAATATATACATTTTCTTGTTTAGTGTTTTCTTAAGTTTGTCTGTCTTGTCTTCTTTTTTGGACTGAAATCATTTGTATAACCATTTTTTAATCTTATTGTGAAAAACTATTCAAATTTGGAAAAATACATCGCATAATGCCAAATATTCTTATGTGAGGAAAATGAAAACTGAAATGAACCATTTATATTTGTTGGCTCTCTATTAACCCCCAAATTCTTAAACCAGGCCCTCCCATATATGAAACAACAGAGAAGATGTCCTTGGGGATGGGCTTGTGACTCAGTGGTGGAGGGCTTGCCTAGCATTCATGAGGCACTGGGTTTGTTCCCCTGCGCCACATAAAAATATAAACAAATAAAATAAAGGTATTGTGTCCATTTTATATATATATATATATATAAAGGAAAAAAGAAGATGTCCTTAATGGTGAGTTGAAGTGTTAGCTCTAGCATTATAATCTAATCTCATATAGATTGAATTGCAGTTTTTGCAAGTTTTGGTTACAATTGGAAGTCTATGTGTTAAAGGAAGAGATTAAATGTTGGCTGTAGGTGGAGGGCTTGAATTTAATCCCTAATTTCACCTTGTATCTACTGGGTGATATTGAGCTCTTGCTTCAGCTTTTTGATCACCAGTTTACTTATCTGAAAAATAGAGGTATTGCATTGCCTTGAGACACATATGGAAAATACATGGCATATAATGGATGCTCAATGTCTAGTATGCATGCTTTTTATTATTTATTGTATTCAATGTAGTAGAGTGGAAATAATGCTGTTCTTAAATTACAATCTTGCGTTTGAGTCTCTCTATTCCACTCACCGGCTGGGGTCCTGGGGTAGGTGTCTATGCTTCTTTAATTTTCCATTAATCCATTTGTAAAATGATTATAATAATAATAACCTCCATAAATGCTGATTTTAAATCCCTATTTTTTAAACTCTCACAACTGGAATATTAACATAAGAGTTCCATTTACCAATTATACCTAAAGATTGGTGTTTGCATGAGCTTTAATTAAAAAAAAAAAATGGGAAACAGTAAGGTTATATACTGAACTTTTCTCATTTCATCCAATATTTTGACATCTCAAAAATAGCTAAATAACTGACCAGAAAGATGATTTAGAATTTATTTTATGATTTTATACCCCAAATGCTTGCTTGTGTCTTTTGTTGGTTGGATTTCTATGAAAGTCTAGAAGGTAAGAAACAGAAGGCAGTGTGACTAAGAATAGTACCACACTGATTAATTCTTCTGACAGCACAACTGTTTTATTGTAATTTGGTTATTAAGCAGTTGAATTAAGCAGATGTCAAAATAAACTTGAAGCTCCAGGAATTCCAACTCTAAAAATATTCAAAATGCAAATTAAAATGCATGATGGAAATAACTAACTACTTATTCCTTCACTGAGAATGATTTTTTCTCCATTGGATATTTATTAGCACAGATATTAAAGATGTATCTATTATCAGAGATAATAGTTAAATAGAAAAATAAATGAACACATAATAAACATCTAATAAATCTTGTTTGAAAAGAAAATAAAACATAATAAAAAAGCCATATATTCCCCCCAAAGTGAACATGGATGTTTTAACACGTTTTCCTGTGGAAATGCAAGTAGCAGCACATCTTCCAATGCTTTGAAGAGGAAAATAATATGTTATGTGGCGTCTTTATTTGTGGCTAACATGAAATGGTACAAAGTCAAGAAGCCTCAAAAGAAGGCTTGCATTTCTGCAAGGACTGTTTCTGCAGGTATAATTATTTCAATTTGGGCATCAATATATGGTTGGATGCAAAGGTGTGTTGACACTGTTACAAGTAACCATGTTGCATATAAGATATTTTAATTTGCAGGACCTTATTTTTAACATTTAATTTGGGAAAGATTTTGTATAATTTCCCCCCTTATCTGGAAAATTGACTTTTGTTTCATACAAAATGTTGGAAGTATAACCATAGATATTTAAAATAATATAGGTTAAGTCAATCAAATGTACTTAAAATGACAAGTGAAACCTCACTCAGTTCGTTCTTTCTTTCTCTCTCTCTCTCTCTTTCTTTCTTTCTTTTTTTCTTTCTTTTGGTACCACGGATGAACCCAGTGTTGCTTAACCACTAAACCACATCCTCAGCCCTTTTGTTATGTTTTAGTTAGGTCCTACAGCTTTGTTAAGTTGTAGAGCCTGGTTTCAAACTTACAATCCTCCTGCCTCAGCTAAAATTACAGACTTGTACTACCACATTCATCTTATTTTCTAAATGTTAGTAACATAACAGTTTTATCTCTTAATTTTTATAATTGCCACCTCATTCTCTCTGTATTATCAAAAAACTCAATCCACAGGACAATATGTTAAAAATTTCAGGGTAGTCTGTGCTTTAGTTTGGTCATGAATAGGTTACATAATGAAACATTTGTAAAAAAAAAAAGTTAATAAGTAACAAAGAGAAGTAAACTAATCAGAACAAAATAAATAATAATAAAAGAACATTAGGTAGCTAAGAATTTTCATATGAAGAACAGAATTATAAATACATATAAAGAAAAATCTTTGCTTTGTTAAGTCTATGTTTATAATGTCTTTCCACAAGACATTCTTTTTTGACTATTAGGTAATTTTTAAAAAATTACTACTTGCCTGCGGTTACATGGCTTTAATATATAAGGCTTCTTACTAAAACCAAAAACATATTATGACTTTGTATATACTATTCTTTTTACTATGTCAAATAAAGTGAAAGTGACACAGACTCATAATTGCTTATGTAACCAAGGGATTATTCACTTTTAAAAGGAGAAAATTTGGCTGGGGATGTGGTTCATTGGTATAGCACTTGTATTCTGGCATGAATGAAGGTCCTGAGTTCCACAGCATCACAAAAGAGAAAAAAAAGGAACATTTATGTTCCTTAAGTAATTGTTGTTTGTTCAAATTTATTATCTAGCTGGTAATTTACTCCTTGTACTCATGAACATTCAGAGTCACCACATCTCCCTGTTGTTTTGATTGTGTCTAAAATGAGATTGTCTGATCTTTGCCACTGTTAATATTTAAATAATGGACCTATGTGAGTAAGTTAATTTAACATAGTCAAGTATCACACAAAGGAGGGAAAGGCTTAACTTCCTGTATTTTTGTTCATTTCAATCAAAAGTTTTATGAACCAATTCAACATTTTGTGTGTGTGTGCGCGCTCGCGTGTGTGTATGTGTTTGGGGGGATTTTTTAACTACTCAGGTTTGAGGATAAAAAGGATTCTTAGTAGTATCCAAACAAAAAGATGATGAATTTCCTATAAACAATCCAAATGTACTTCAGTGGCTCTGACATCTGACTCCTTCCACAGGCATGCAGACTGTGAACCTAGAAGACTGCCATTTCGTTCTTTTATCCACTGTACTTTTTTTTTTTTAAGTTTTTTTTTTCTGGTTACCAATTTTATTTTTTTATTGATTTTTTTAAAAAAAATGACAGTGGAATGCATTACAATTCATATTACACATATAGAGCACAATTTTTCATATCTCTGGTTGTGTATAAAGTATGTTCACACAAATTCGTGTCTCCATACATGAACTTTAGAAGAATCAATAAATGAGATGGATTCAAACTAAAAAATTTCTTCTCCGCAAAAGAAACAATCTGTGAGGTGAATAGAAAGCCTACGTCTTGGAATGAAATCTTTACCCCTCACACATCAGATAGAGCACTAATCTCTGGGGTATATAAAGAACTCAAAAAGCTAAACACCAAAAAAAAAAAAAAAAAAAAAAACTCAAAAATCAAAAAACAAACAAACAAAAAAACCCCAAAAAACAAATAACACAATAAATGGGTCAAGAACCTGAACAGACACTTCTTAGAAGATGATATACAATCAATCAACAAATATATGAAAAAATGTTTATCATCTCTAGCAATCAGAGAAATGTAAATCAAAATTCCTCTAAGATTTCATCTCACTCCAGTCAGAATGGCAGTTATTATGAAGAAAGAAAATAATAAGTGTTGTGGGGATGTGGGGGAAAAGGTACACTCATACATTGCTGGTGGGACTGAAAATTGGTGCAGCCAATATGGAAAGCAGTATGGACATTCCTTGTATAACTTGGAATGGAATCACCATTTGACCCAGCTGGGTCAGTCTATACCCAAAGGACTTATATACCCACTCCTCAGTCTATACCCAAAGGACTTAAAAACAGCATACTAGAGGGTCACAGACACATCAGTATTTATATCAGCACAATTCACAATAGCTAAATTGTGGATCCAACCTAGATACCCATCCTACCTTTAGTCCAAGCTCTAGTGGTGGCCACTCCATGCTTGGCCAATCAAACTCCTTTAGGTGATGTTAGGATACCAGAGCTCCTCTCCTCCTGGGCTTGGTAAGATGGAAGAAACTAAGCCTGAAGCTGTGGACCACCTTGCTGCTGCAGGAGAGCCTGTTAGTGTCTAAGTCACCACAGGAAAATAAAAGCTAAAAATGTATTTTCCTAATGGTATTTGTAGCCAGCTTTATTTTCAGACTTTAGTAAAGCAATCCTATACAGCCCCATTTTTCTTTTATTTATCTGATTTTTTTTTGTACAAGCCTTTCTGATGTGGGTTTATGATACTTGCCACTGAAAAATTATTTATTAATATAACGTATAGATTTGATGACAACATTTTACTGATTCATTATCTCTGTATTCAAAGTTAACAATTCCAAAAATTTCACGAAGTTATATTGAACATCAAGGACACACAAAGGCTTCAAGTATGTTGCTGTGTATATACCAGTTGACTCTTTATATTCAACTATGGCCAACTTTAACCAGATCTATCAATACCTATGCTGATGTCTCAGTTTAGTATCACACAAAGAAAAGCAAGACAATATTTATGTAAGTAGGTCAAGGTTTCCACTTAGTACCAAATAGTACAAAAGAAATAAATTCTTCCAAACAGATAAAAATTTGTTTTACAAAATTTTGTTGGTTTTCTTCTTTAAGGCAGCTAGTGTTAGACATTTGCTCCCCAAAAGTGACAGCCTGATGTTCAATTCAATGTCTAAGCCTCCACTCTTTTCTTCCTTTCTACTCTTCCTCCATAAATACTCCTGATCATGCATTCCATGAAAGACATCAGACTAAGTTCAAGAGATTCAGCAGTGACTAAGTCTGATGTGACTCTCTTTCTTATAGATACTTCTAAATTTCATCATAAAACTATTATATAAAGGGTAGATAGGTATTCCAGTATCTTACAAAATTATGGATGCTTCCTTTCTCTCAGAAAGACATATTATAATTATTTTCTTCTTGACAATGAGGTAGAAAATGCAAAACATTATATGCATTATTGTCAGGCTGAGGAATGGATCCTTAGGGAGCCTCTCTTTAAATTAGATGGGGTTTTCGTTCGTGTTTTATTCCCTATCAAATTCAGGATCAAGAGATATCTCTAACACCTGACACAAATTACCCTTTGCTTGATAAATTTCTCTCCAAGTGGCTGGAAAGTCCTGAACCTGACAGGTGGCATGGCTCACCTGGCAGTCCCTTGATGATAGGCTTGCCCATGGTACCCTGAAAACAGAGACAGGAAATCTTGCCAAGTAAGGAGAGGCCTCCTGACTTTTTTTTTTTTTTTTTTAGTTGCACATGAACTCAAATATTTATTTATTTATTTTTATGCGGTGCTGAGGCTTGAACCCAGTGCCTCACACGTGCAAGGCAGACACTGTACCTCTAAGCTACATCCCCAGCTCTCCTGACCTCTTTTATAACTGTTCTCTGGGAAGAAATTTGGACTTTATGGCAACAAATCACTAGCTACTTTTCATGAATTTCATCATAAAGCTATTATATAAAGGGTAGATAGGTATTCCAGTATCTTACAAAATTCTGGATGCTTCCTTACTCTCAGATATACAAGTTGCTCCCTACTAATTTAAGGTAACTTAAGGCAAAAAATTTAGTATAACTTCCAAGCAAAAAGAATCTTACTTGTATAAGAGATTTGTAGTTGTACTGTGCTTTCTTCCATATTAGGGGTGTATGCTATTTCTAGAAAGGGTGATGGCTCCTGACATACAGTGTGTAAAAATCATAGACAGCAAATTGAGGTTGTAATCTCTTTAGTTTCTTTGATGGATAAATTAGCCTTTATATGATAGTGTACCGGGGTTGAATTCTCTGTCAATCATGTTATCAAAGATTTCCCTTGAAAATAATAACCTTATGGGTACCAATCCCAAGCTCTCTGAACACAGATTCTGCCTCTTGACTAAATCCATGCAGGTTAACTCTCATCTAATCCTGAGAAAAACAGTGTTTGCTGATTACTCTGCTTCTTTCAGGACTTCTTAGAATATCAAACATGCTAATACAAATAACCAATATGCAATAGGGACAGGATATTGCTTTCTAAAAATCATTTGATCACTTTTTTTCCTTCCCATGAAGTATATCTTAATAATATATTTCTTAACACTCGTTTTCTGCAGGGCAGATACTGTGAAGTTATTTACATTCCAAAATGAGCATTTTCTTCGTTAAAGTCAATTGTGGTCTATACTTCAAACCATAGTGTCAGGAGTATTGCTATATTTAATGTGAAATTTAGTGGAATCTGTATGAAAGTAATAACTACAGTTTCTTAAACACAGTAGATTGACATAATTATTTAATAAGATGAAGAATAGGAGTAGTAAGGCAATATCTGCATCTTTGACTCTTTTTCCAACCTGTCTTTGTGATGAGTTTTTTGAGGATCCTCCAGCTGATATTTCACTTTGAACGCTGACACAGCCACAGCCACATAAAACTAGAGTGAGACTTCAGAAGTTCAAAGTTCTCTCCCAATTTCTGTTTTTCTTTTTTTTTTAAAAAAAAAACCAAAAAACAGAATTTCTGCTGCATCATGTTTTGGTAATTTGTCCAAGATTACTTAGCTAATGAGTGACAGATCTGGATTCAAGTGGAGGTCTGTCTGCCTCCCAGGCATTTGTCTTTCACTGTGCTGAGAAGCAACTCCCCCTCCACCACACACTCACCTAAATGTGCAGTTATTAAAATCTAGTCTTGAAAGTATTGCATGGTACAGACTGACAGTCTTCATTAGGGAAAGATTCATATGAAAAGTAAATTACTCTAAATCCTTCTACTGAAGTGTGACAAAAGTTGGCACCACATGTGGTATTTCTACTGCAAGGAGGCTTTGGCCCAGGATTTCTCATGTGATGGAACAATAGTAATACCTACGATCCAGCCATGTGGAAAGAATATGTCACGGGTGAACTGCACAAATATGTCCTCCCCAGTCTAACAAAGCTACTCCATAAAACACAGCTAAACAGTAACTCCCCCAATTATGTTAGCAGGAATTAACTTTGTTTCCAATAATGAAAGGAATTACATTTTACATCTTTTCACTTGTGTATTTTAACTGAACTTCCATTGCATGTTATAGTTTGTAACATGTTTATGCCACAGGACAAAGGATCTTTCAGATTGAATTGCAATGATGAATTATGGGAGTTTCTGAGTGTTTTTTCTTCTTAATTATTTTGATGTTTGACTTTCAGATTATGGTAGAATTAGACTATTTCAGCTGAGAGGAGGAAAAAAGAATCCGATGATATTTCTTACAGCTGTACAGAATGTTTTTATATCCTTGTCAATAGTTTTTACAGCTGTTCAGAATGTATTTTATATGCTCATCAGTGAGAAAGTTTATTTGTGATTCAGATATCTCAGGCTGGACACATAATCCATTCTTTATAAATGTTCACCCCTTTTAATGGATTTACTGTGTGAAGATTTTGATTGCTAGTTTTTCTACCAAAAGCAGAGGTCTCAATCAAATGGTGTTTAAAAAGTAAGGAGGTTGACATTTTTAAACTGGGAGATTTAGCATCAAACTTCATATTTCTGACTTCTCTTGAAAAATCAGGTGATCTGAACCAGTTGCTCATGGAGCATAATCCTGAAGTGGGGTAGATATATCTCACAAGTATCTCTAGTCACCACACCATGATTTTGCCCCCAAACTAAAGTATCTTTTAGCTTTTTGTCATTGTGCCCAAAATACCTGACAAGAACAACTTAGAGGAGGGAAAAATTATTTGGTTTCAAGGTTCAGTTTGGTTTCAGAAGTCTAGTCTGTGGTGGACCTACTCCATTGCTCTGGGCAATGGTGAGGGAGAAGAGCATGGCAGAAGAGTGTGTCAGAGGGAAGCCACTCGGGACATGGCAGCCTGGGAGCAGAGAGCATGGAGTGAGGGAGGCCAAAGGGGAGAGAAACCATTCCAGGGCATGCTACCAATGACCCACCTCCTCCAGCCACACCCCACCTGCTTATTTACCAGTTACCACTCAGTCCCTCCTACATTAAATTATAGCTCTCTCAATCAAATCATTTCACCTCCAAATATCCCTGCATTAACACAAGAATTGGGGGGGAACACCTCATATCCAAACTATAACATCATCCCTATTTGTATAAGTAATGATAACTTTATCAATTAATCAAGTATGTCCCAATAAAATGTGTGTTCAAGATCAGCTAGTTATTGAGTTTTTGAAAGTCATTAAGTGCTGAAAAGCATTTTTTTTAAACTAGGGTGATCTAAAAAATGAGTGAACTTTTAGCAAATATTATTTTGTATGTGATTTGATTTAGTGTATTAAGAGTTTATGTAACATCTATGAAGTCCTGTGGATGCAGCCATCTGCTCTCAAGGAACTTAGAGACTTTCTCTGACTAATAACAATCAACTCTCAACAATCCAGTAAGAGAACTATGGGATTGGGGTAGAGGAGTCTACAAACAGTTAAATAAAACAGAGTTAGAAGAATACATCTTTTTTTTTTTTTTACCTGTTTAGTTCATAAAGAAAGATCTCAGTCTTTTCATCATGATTAAAGGATGCAAAAACCTTTAATTATATCCTTATTTTTTTAATGTGTTCTCTGAATAAGCTCTTTACTTCGTAGGAAAGAAACATCTTTGAAGAGCAAAGTTCACTTGTTCTCTCTCTCTGAGAGCATAGTTACAGAAAGTAGGTCATTGCTTTTCTCAACAAATTAACTAAATATGTTAGCCCTTGAACTTTAAAAAAAAAAAATCACATTTTAATGCTAGAATGGCCATGGTGTTCTTCTACTCCCTAGTTGGGAAACAGCTGTTTACATGTTCTTTGCCCTGCTTTATGGCTTTAGCATGCTACAGTGTTTCATCTCTTCTTTCAAGACAGCACACAGGGATGGGCTCATTCCTGGCACCAATGCTGCTGCTATGATCAACAGCATTTTGAATCTGGATTTTCTCATTAATGTGATCTAAGTTTCTATAGTTGTGGCAACACATGGAATTGATACAGAATACATAAACAAAGTTATAAACAAGTTATGAGACCTGAAGTCTATTGATTCTTTTTTTCTCACTCAAAAAGAAAAAAGTTTCTTAATTTGGTTTAAAAAAAAAAAATCTCCTTACTACTGATACCTCCATCCTATAGGTGTTACTGGTCTTATAGGTGGTAGAAAGTTTATACGTACTGCTATTTCCCTATATTCATGCTGACTTTGTTAGAGTTTCTAACCAACTATACACTCACACATCAGTATTTTTGTTCCTGTGGTTAGTTCTGAATGGAATCCTAGTAACTTTTCTCCATTCAATGAATTCCTTACTTTACAACTATTGTCTCATTGCTGCTCTCATCATCCCACCAAGGCACCTGCCTTAGCTGAGGTCTCTGAAGAGCTGCATCTGGTCAAATTCAGCTGGTCCTCCTCAGTCTGTGTTATTTGATCTTTCTGCAGTGTCTGACCTTCTCCTTGAAATACCTACTATGTTGAGTGACACTACTATCTCCTAGGTTTTTAAAAAAATATTATTCCTACTCTTTTTACTCAGTTTCTTTAATTGCACTCTCTTCCTCCACCTTTCCCTTAAAATAAAATATTTCTCCTGTGCTCGCCCCATTCCCTGAGTGATCTACAACAGGCTTCCTTCTGAAGACACACTCTGGAAGCTGTATCTTCTTTTGAAAAAAAAAAAAAAAGCAAGAACTTTTTTCTTGCCCTACATGCTTATGCTTAACCCTCAAACTCTTTCTTTTATTTAGATGGGCTATAAGTATTTTAAATTAAACTCAAAATTTGCATCCAAGGCTGATCCTACTCTTTTATAGCTTATCAGGTGAAGAATACCTTGATACGTGTAAAAATACCAACTAAAGCCTGGGACTATAATTCTGATCTTCCTCTTAATCTGAGTCTAGTGATTTATTCTTGGAAAGTAGGGAAGAGTTTTAAAAACCATTAAATCTGTGTTTCAGTAGCCAGCTCTTCATTTTACCTGCAGCCCTCCAGGGAATTCACCCCTTTCCAGACCTGGGCAATCTAATTAATCTTAGGATCTGGTCTTGGACTCCTCCCATCTCTGGTAAAAATCTAGGCAATGGATCCCTAAAATATCAATGCATTCTTTTTATTTTCAATTTAAAAGCTTTCTCAGGCTCAATGCCTCTGAGAGAGGGGTAATACAATTTTTGTTTATCATAAAAGAAATATAGAAGCCTAAAGAGATAAAAACTAAGTGGCTTTTATTTATCAGCAGGCTCTGAGGTGGTTTTACTCTGTGTAATTTGAAAAATTGTCCCACAAATCCTTCTACATGGCCAATAAGGCCCTCCTTGTTTTTTTTTTTTTTTGTTGTTGTTGTTGTTTTGTTTTGTTTTTCTTGTTTTTTTTTTTTTTTTTTTTTTTAGTTTTCGGTTGACACAACATCTTTATTTTATTTTTATGTGGTGCTGAGGATCATTAGCGAGCGTGTGACCGCTTGAGTCACATCCCCAGCCCCAAGGCCCTCCTTGTTTTATCTAATCCTACCCCATTCTCCTTTCACCTGTTCTTCATCACATTGGTCTTCTTGACTTCCCCTAAAATGGCCCCTTTTGTTCTGGGTCTCACCGCAGTCCCACCTCTTCTACTGGTCACCTGAATGTTCTTTCTCACCTTGTATGACTGATCACATCTGGCTCATCTTTAAGGCTGAGCTATATCCTCCCCTCAGAAGCATATCTCAATGTTCCCCTTCCTGCTTACACCTTTCCCCACAGCTGCATTGATTACTCCTACTTTTAAGCACCAAGTCTTTTTGTACATATATGCATATTTTGCATCTGCTTCTATATATACACTGTACATTGACTCAGGCTATATTGGGTTTATTATCTTCTATTAGACTGTGAACTCTTTGAAGGCAATCCTGTATTTATCTGTGTATTCTCAGCCTCTAGAAAAATGCTTGGGTAAAATTCAACATTTAATACCTTTTACATGATTTTAGTGAATGTTCCTTTTTCCGTATTTATTACTTAGAACATCTAATGTGTCTGCCATATTGAAATCAAGATCATCTCATGAGAGAGGCTTACATGATAGGAAAAGATAGAATTTTATTTCTTACATGATAGAATGTAAGAAATGATAGAATATGTTTTCTATCTAGAAATTATATGATGTCTTCTTTTCATTAAGGCAATGGTGAAGGACTTTGCATTTATTACTTATGTGTATGAATGAAGGGCTTTTATCCATTTTGGTGGGGTAGTTTATGTAGTTTCTGGTCATTATCCTGGGAAATAGAAAGTGATTGTTATTTTCATAGAAGTCCTGAGATGATAATTTCAAAATAAAAAAGAACTCCCTCTGACTAAAGATTGTTCATTCTGTCAAACAAAAGTAATTTGTTGCTTGAAATGTTCAAAATTTTATTCAATGGGTATGGAAAACACTTGGCTTTTCCTGGACTGCTTTCTATTTTAGAAAAGAAAATGGAGAAACTAATATATATTGAACATTAATTATGTACCTAGATGGTGGTACTTGCCGTGTGCTTTCTTCTAATATACACCAAGAAAGAGGTAGTATACCTCTATTTTACCAATAGAAAAAAAATGAATCTTAAGGGAAGTGAAATCATTTGTCCCAGCTTACCCAACAGAAATTGGCAGTATGATTTAAGATTCAAAGCCCATCTTCTGGATGGTGCTACTCTGAGCCAGATCTCACTCTTATTTGTCCCTGTGGCATGCTGTATCTTTTCACAACTATGATTCCCCTTCCACTATGCATACTTCATTCAGTGATTTACAGAATATACAGGACTACTACTAGCAATCACATTTGAAAAATTATTTTAGCTATCAGTGTATCAAACATGTGCTTTTCTTATTGTACAAAATAACATATAGAGGGAACACTCTCTTTTCTGCCCTGTTTGTTTCTGCCAATATGAAATTATCTTTTACTTTCTATTCTTTTAAATCATTGTGGTTTTTTTTATTATTACTAAGACTTTTATAAACCTCATTGTTTTCTGCTGACAAAGTAGAGCATTGTGTAGTCTATGTAATCATATGGGAAGAGATTAGGAGAACGCTGCAAGAAAGAGTAGATATATTCATGCCAGGAACTGTGAAGTTTGATACTTCTTTACTGAATCAGGAATTATTATAATTTTACCTCAAAGAACTTGCAATTGATATTTCAGCAGTAGAATCCTATATAGCAACTTTTAAAAGATGCATCTGCTATTGGTTTCCCAATATTTTTCTGTAGCTCCGAATAAATGATGTTGGATTTCCAAATACTTAGGCAACAACTAAATTCATTAGCACTTAGTCACAAACTTGCCATAATGACACAATCTATTATGGGAGCAAGATGGTTAAAATCTTTTCTTAGGCAAGCAAAATATATGAAAATTGTAGCTTGTGCATTTCATTGAGCTTTTGAGTAAAGGAAACCCATTATTAAAACAAATTGAATCTTGAGTCAATAAGATGATGAATGGGAATCATTAGGTCTATATTTGCATATGCTTAATGCTATGTTTCAAAGTCCTTTATGAAGTCTAAATTCATGACATTTATAATTAGAAATTGATAATAGCTTTTAAATATTTACACTGTAAACAACTTTATTATTTCCTACAATTTTGGTTACATTCTGCTTTGAGTTATTACCAGTTTTATTTTGTAAAACATAGAAGCAAAATAAGAAATTTATTTTTGGATAAGAGGTAACAGAATAAGAAAATCATCTTGTGCTCATTTTGTCCTCCTCTTTGCTTATCACTAATAGCTCCTTGGGTGTAAAAATTCATTTAACGACATCTACCGTCTTTCCCACTTCTTATCTCCTTCTCATTCCCCATATCCCTCCTTTCAAAACTAATCCATGTCTGATAACAGGCAATAACCAGGGTACTAATTTTATTGAACTGAATCAAGAATGGCATAGGAAAGTCATTTCACATTTGGAGGCTTAGTTCTTTCACATTTGGGGGCATAGTTCTTCAAGCTAACATTTGTGTACAATACTTTGTTACTTAGGCTGAATTTAGCTAGTTATCTCCTCGAGAATCTGTTCTAGGCACATAAATATTTGTTGCCTCAGCATTTCCACAGAGTTTAAGGAATATTTATTCTTTTCAAATACTTATTAAGAACCTACTCTGAAGAAAAACCTACTCTGTACTGGGGATATTGTTATAAATAAAATGTACAAATTGTTTGCCTTCATGGGGCTTAAATTCTTATAAGAATTTAAGACAAGACAACAATTAAGTTGTCAAATGTGTAATATGGTAATAGATACTCAAAGGAGTGTAAGGAGATAGAATATTTTATCTAGTAACTTCATTAATTCATTGTTTGCCTGGATTAGTTTCTTAAGTGAAGTTGAGATTGAGACATTTTTTGGTGGTATTAACACTCCCTGTCATACTGTTCTCTCAGGAAAGAGTAGTGATGATCCATATATAACTAACTGAGATCATGTGATATTTTCTTTATGTGATCTGTCTTATTTCACTTAACATAATGTCTTCTAGATGCTTCCAAGTTTTGACAAATGAGAGGATATCATTCTTTTTAAAGGCCAAATACTATGCCATTGTAATTGTATGTATGTGTTTATGTATACACTGTATACCACTATATATATACACACAAATAACATATGTGATATATTTTCTTTATACGGTCATAAAATTTATTTTTTATAATAGAAGAGCTAAAATATCCAGAGAGTAAAACAGTGATTACCATGAGTTCCATGCATACAGAGGTTGACTAGAAAGGAAATGAGGAGTTATAGATCAAAGAATATAAAAGAGCAAATTTATAAGATGAACACATCTGGAAATGTGATGTACAAGATAAGAGGTAGAATTAATAAAATTGTATTGTCTTAGGGATTTTTTTTAAAACAGGTATATTTTAGCAACTCAAATGATAGATATGCTAGTCTATTTTGCTATAGAAATCATTGCACCATCTCTATGTATACCATGATGTCACACAAAATTATTTTTTTAAAATAAAGAGTGATCATGGTATCCATGGCTCCTGAATAGCTTGGAGGCATAAGCTTTTTCCTGCTCATTATCTCCCAGACCTTCTGGTTTCAAATATGTCAGGTTTCCCTCTAAGTTGAAAAGCACCTATGAAGTTGATAATGATAATAGCTATAATACCCAGCTAATATCAAGTCTCTACTATGTTAGAGGTACTTGGCTAAGTACTGTATATAAAATTAGTTTAATGATATCAACCCCTGTGTTAACAATTATTATGTTCAGATTATATGGAGGAATTCCTGAAGAGGTTAATGTCTTGATCATGGTTTTACAAATGCATCAGGGGCATCAGGTATAGGTCCTAGTAACTGAATCCAGGGCCTCAACTCTTAAGCACATAAACACAAGACATCTATGTGAGATAAATAAAGTGTGTATCAGATTCTAAGTGAAAAGTGGAAAAGAATGTACTGCTTGGCCTGAGACATGGACTTTCCTGGTGTGGTCACTGGTCATGAGCAGTACGGAAGAAGAAAGAAGTCCAATGTGGTGAAAAGACCATGGTTTTTCTAAGTATCTGTCTGCTCTTCCTGATGGTGATCCCCAGGACAGCAACAGAAAAAAATGCTGAACTTAATAGTACGGATTGATACAAATAAAAACCCTAGAAAAAATTCTATAATTTTTTTCTTTTAAATGATTCTAGAGGCTAAGGTCAGGACGCTGCGTCTGGTGACAGCCTCCCTGCCAGTCCTGAGGGAGTGCAGGGCATCACAGAGCAAGAGATAGGGAGCGTCCATGGGTGTGTTCTGTGGCCTCCCTTCTCTTCTTGTAAAGACACCATTGTTCCATCATGGGGGTTCCACCCTGAGGATTTTATCCAATCCTAATCACCTCCCCAAAGCCCATCCTGATCAGGATTGAACTTCAGTTTCAAAGGGGACAAACCAGCCTTCAAACCATAGCTGTTGGGAAATAGAGACATTAAAGAGTTAATGTCTGTCATGTCTGTCTTAAAAGAGCTTTTTTTTTTCATATAATCATTTAACACGTATTATGATCGTATATTCTATGTCATATGCTGCTGATCTTTGGCTTCCAAGCAAAAACAAGCTTATGTTCTAGGCGCTCTAAGGAGACAGTTGCTATGAAACTATGGAAGCAGACCTAATGGAGGAAGTGAGGCAGGGAAACTGGAAGGTTTACCATGCAAAGTGCAAGGAATAAGAGATGAATTTTGCTATCTAATACAGACTTTTTTTTTTTTTTTAAAGATATTACTTGTGGAGTCAAGAATGAGCCAGGGTTTTAGAGAATTGTTCCAATGATTTCCGTTACACTTTCCTGTTTCCAAGATGGTGAGATGGGCTTTGAGAGGACTGATGGACCATAAAGAAGTTAGGACAATATTGAACTCACATGTTAGCAGGTCCTGAAGAATCTAAGAGCTAAATTGCATTTTCAGAGAATTAATGACTTGTTATAGAGTAAATAATATAACAAGATTGAATCTGAGGATGCACAGTCTATACTTCTAGAAAAATGTTACTTTCCAACAGTCAATTGAGACATGGGAAATGCTGATTTGTTTCTGAAGTATTTGAAATCTTAAATTAAAATGTGTTATTGAAAATGTTTGTCATGACAACACTCCACTTAATGTTTCAGGAAAATCACTGTTAAGGTCAATAGCTATGGAAAAAAAAATGACATGATTTTTTTGTTTGTTTGTTTCAGGTCAAAATTACAGAAATAAATTTTCACTAATGAAATTTCACTTCCTTATTTTGACAAGGTACTTTTTTTACCAATGTCATTCTAAGATGCTGATACGGCATTACTTGGCAAATTTGCATGGCTTTTAGATCTCTGAGTTATAGAAAGAAGACATCCCTAATCCATTTAGTTTCACTATTTATATGACTGATTAAATATTAAATCACGAGGGAACCACTGACAATGTGACTGAAACTTGGCGGTTGACTGCAAGGTTGTCAAAAGAGCCCAACACACACACACACACACACACACACACACACACACACACACACAAGTCATGTTCTCATTAAGACTGCTGTAGCAAAGCAACTTCCAGCCACTCATCCAGGTTCAATGTCGCATACCCTGAGTATGACCACAGCTGTCACTCCAACACTTCAGCAGCTCTATGGATATGGGAAGGAAGAAGGTAAGCTTAGCATTCCTGTAGCATGTTCACACTAGATGAGCCTTTGGCCAGATTAGTCTTCTAGCATTCTTCAAAGAATGTTGGGATGTCCTCACATGACTCCACAATGCATCTCTGTGCTAGGGAAACGGCTTATTACAGAAAGCCAGAGAGCAGCACTGTCCATGCCTTGATATTTTCATCCTACCTTTTTTTTTTTTTTTTTTTTGCCATATCTTCAGTTTCATTCTTCCTCTGATGCCTAATTCTCTATATTCTTGCTTGTCAAGGTGAGGTCATGAGCCAGCAGAGTTACTGGAGAGCTTGCTTATAAATGCAGATTTATAAGGCCCATCCCTAGAACTGCTGCCCATCCCCTAGACACTCTGCATTTTAACCAGAAGCATTCTTTGCATTTTAAAGTTTAACTCTCTCTTCCACATTCAGACATGCGTGAAGTTTCCCTTATTTGAGAAACTTATTCTCTTATCATCAGACCATATTCAGGTTTCTTGGATGTAATTATGTTTCTTTTATTTTCTTCCTTTTTTTTTTTTTTGAGGTCTGACTTACATGTGTTGCTTTATATATTCCAGTTCATTTTTGTCTCTGCCCCACCCCCCATAACACCCAACACGCTGGCTTCATTTCTAGTCACAGTACCAATGTTAATAGTCATTACCCGTCAGCCTCCTTTCCCCTTACTCTGCCTAAAATCCACTTTTCGTACCTTCTTAGAACATGGGTTTACACCATTCTGTGCAAGACCCCTTGTGATGCAGGATGAGCAGTAGGTGAAGAAAGAAGTCACCAGACTTCACTTATGTTGGTGGTTCAGGAAACACATGCTTTATCTCTGCTCTGAAATGTCACTGATGTCTTCTGGATTGTCACAACTTTCCCTCTCTTTTCATCTTCTTTTTTTGTTCTTTTCTTCATTTAGTGTTACTGACTTCTTTATAATTTAGAACAAGTTATAAACCAGAGAGTGAACCTAGTCTATTCCTTCCCCTTTGGGTCTTGTCCTCACTTTTAGGTGTTTCTGATGAAGAACTGTTTTCAATAGTCACATCTTCTCCTGCCTTGGTGTTGATGTTCTGGTTCAGTCAGGACAGTGCATTTCAAAATAGTCTCATTCTTTACAAATACAATCTGTACATAATCATGCAAATGACTTCCTAACATGAAACTAACTATATTCTTTTCTAATAAATCCTTTCCTTTCCACCTATAGAAAACAGATCATTCTTATCTGGGCACAGTGGCGCATATCAGTAATCCGAGTGGCTCCGGAGGCTTAGGCGGGAGGATTGGGAGTTCAAAGCCAGTCTCAGCGACTCAGCAAGGCCCTAAGCAACTTAGCAAGACTGTGTCTCTAAATAACATATAAAAAATGGCTGGGGATGTGGCTCAGTGGGTGAGCATCCCTGGGTTCAATTCCTGGTGCCAAACAAAGCAAAACAAAGAAAACAGACCATTCTTATCAGAGTTTGAAAATCCCTTCATGCCTTGTCCCTTTTTACCAGTCCAGACTTCTTTACTCATTCACCAAATATTGATTGAGTGCCTGCTTTATGGCAAGAAAACTATAGGCAGTGAGGATACTCTATCAAAAAAAGAGAGGGTACTGTTCCCGAAGAACTATTGGGAAGACACAGTAAACAAATAAAGAGGCAAGCCAGTAAAAGAAATTGAAAAAAACAAATACTAGTAAGTGCTATCTATTCACAGCATGAAAATAGGGTTACTGTCCAGAGAAGGCACGAGAAGCTAAATAAAGTTGCGTGATCTGAGAAGGTTTCCTGCACAAGTGACATTTGGGTGACTAGAAGCAGACTTATGAAGCACTGCAGAGTGAAACTTCTGGACAGGATCACTGATGTTACCAAGGTCCCAAAGGAGGAACCTCCTCCCACTCTTTGATCCACATTGTAAGCTTTATTTCCACTCCAAATTTGCAGTTCCCCAAGCATGCCAGCTGTTTTAAGCCCTTGTGGCTTTGTGCATCCTTGGAATGCTCTCTCCTTCATTCTGCCCAGCCAGTCTCTACTCATCTTTCCAGTTCACTGCCCCATCCCCACCCCTTTGTCTGCTTTGTTATGGCTGGCTTTTGACAGCCCAAGCCGACTGAGATGCTTCTTCCCCTGGGCCTCTCTTCCCTTGCACATATTCTCACTGTATATACCTGGCATGGAATTGAGATTCTCTTAAAGAGCGATTTTTGTCACCTTGCTTGACCAGAGCTTTGCACATGAGGGGGATTAGTTTCAGGTTCTTATATGGATACCAAAATCCAAGTATGCTCAATTCTCTAACACAGTATTTGCATATAACCTATGAATATCTTCTATATATTTCAAATCACCTCAAGGTTATTTTGATACCTAATACAATGCAAATGCTATGTGAATAGCTGTTCTACTGTATTGTTTAGGGAATATCAAAAAGAAAGAAAGAAAGAAAGAAAGAAAGAAAGAAAGAAAGAAAGAAAGAAAGAAAGAAAGAAAGAAAGGTCTGTATATGTTCAGTGAAGATGTGATTTTTTTTCTGAATATTTTCCAACCTCTGTTAAATCCACAGATGTAGAACTATCAGATAAGGAGGACCAATTATATTACATACTCAATAAATACTTGCTCATAAGGATGAAGGAAACTCGTATGAGAATCTCTCATTCGTTAGAATCCTTCATGTCATTCTGTTCTAATGATTTTTAAAATGATTCTCAAAGAATTTCTTGATTTTCTTTTTCTTCTCAACAGGCTCTTCTTTATCTTTCTTGTCCTTGTTTAGTCTTTAGGACTTTCTGGGTAAGATTTTCATCTTTCTACTTCAGAGATCTCTTGAATTTTCAGAACTTCAACAAGATCTACATGAATGACTTCAAAATTTTTATTTTCAGCTAGAAAATGGTGTTTTCTTTAAAGTCTTTATTCATGCTCAGTTGATTTTCAGTTCCTTGTTTTATTCCCTGTATGAAGCTCTTAAATATTGTTGAGAGAGGAAAAACAGAGATCAAAGTCAAGTGTGTTATTATCAAGGAATCCCTAATATCTACTTATGTGGTGATTTTCTAATAGTTATGAGTCAAACACCTTAAGAACTTTATAAGTATAAGAAAAGATTCTTACAAAAATAGGTATTTTCATTATTTCCACTTCACAGATGAGTTAAATGAGACTTAGAGAGATTGGAAATTTGCTCTTGGTTATCACTCAGTCCCAGAATGTAGCGTATTATTTATTAAAAATAAAAACAAACAACAGCAACAAAAAAGCCTTTCTCTGAACACTTTTGTATTTCTTATATAATTGGAACAAGTTTTGTGATGTAATTTCAGTAGGCCAGAAGTCTCTGTTGGGGCTCTAAGCAGCCATCCTCTGAGGAGAAAAGGGGATAAGAAATACCTGGTCACTATAGTCATTCAGTTCCAAGCAGAAACCCATAAGCTGAATGCAATCCTCATTCCTCAGAAAAATGAGAAGCCAGTTGTGACTTCAAAGGCAAGTCACTCCATAGACACTCCAAAAATTTAAATCTGAAGAGACAGTTTTGATCTATTGTCTTCTTTCAATCTGTGAATGAAAATGCAGATGCACCCTGCAGTAGTGAGTTCTCAGGACTGGAATGTCAGGGTGTGTTTGCACTGCAGTGGGTTTGAGGGTTGTTGTGCAGGTCTGTGTTGACATAGGCCTTGCAGAGGAGATTGCTAAAGTGATTGTGAATTTGTCAAATAAACAAAGAAGCAAACAATGCTCATCATCAACTGTAGATCTGGCTTTCTTCTTCAGAACAGTTGTACATGGTTTAGTGACTATTTTTGGAAGCTCTGGAATTAGGCTTTCCAGAGTAAAATATCGATTTCTTGACTCCATGTGAAAATTTTTTCTTTTGATTATGGCATCCAGGGAGCTTCATAACCTAAACTTTGTTATTAAACTTCAGGTGGAAAGGAGCTTTCAAAGTTTTGCTAGGGAGGTGAAATGGACAGTGTGAAAGGTACTATAGACAAGTAGCCCACTTAGGTGGCTACTTGCAACAATCCACATGTGAAAAGACAAGAGCCTCATCTATGAAGAAGGAAATTTTTAAAGTACTAGAGATATTTTGGAGATAGAATAAAAAATCATGGAAAATTTCATATGTGGATTAAAAGAGAGGAGTAAGTTATGATGTTGAAATGTTCACTGCCCAGAAGAATGAATTGTTTATCAAGACAGAAGACAGAAGGGAAGACACAATATTGAGAAAGTAGCTGATATTCTAATGATGCAATTAAGTTTTCCAGTAAAAGTCTAGGTACAAAGTTCTAGGAAAAAAATGAAAATAAAAATTCAAACCTAAAGAATGTTACTTATAAAGTTGACTGTTTACATTCACCAGTAGTAGATTTCAAAGTTTTTTTTTGAAAACTTACATTTGTAAATAACAATTTATTGTGTAAGTGAAGCCTCCATCCTCCCATAAAGCATTATAATACAGTGGAAAGTTTAATGAGCTTAAGTAAGCATAACTACTTAGATAATGAACAACAGAGAACAAACACCTAGGTTGAGATATAAACCCACTGGTTCATGTTGATATGAACATCTGATTACTTTATAGAACACAGGAGCAGGTACAGAGCTCAGAAAAATGACAAATTATTATGTGTTTGAGATCCTTAGGGTCCTTTGTGAATATGTGGAATAGGGGCTATCAAGAGTTATTTATAAGGGTAGAAGACAGTCATACTTGGAGGATGAATGAAGAAGTCAAATAGTGAAGAAATGGATTAAGAAGAATATACAGAGTATGAAAAAAATATTAGGGAGGCAAAAAGCTCACATTTATATTTCAGTCATATGGTCCAACTTTTTAAATAAATAATAATAAGTAATATTTATTAAGAAATTATCATCACATGCCAGACACAGTTGTAGAAACTTTGCATGTGTCAGTGTTCTCAAATCTTGAGAAATCCAAACAATGTAGGTGTTATTATTACCAGCTCATTAGAGACAAGGGACCTGAGGCATAAGGTCATGGGTCACAGGATTCATGATACAGAGAATGAGAGAGGCAGTGCTGAGTAAGGCCCTGTCTTTAATCACTGTATCATTTGCCTTCTTTGCTCTCTAAAGACCGCAGCTCTATTCCTTCATTTACATTGCAATCTATATTTTCTGATGTATTTATCTCATATAAATTCATGTCTTTTGATGGTTGTACCCTGCCTCACTCCCTGAGATGTGATGGGGCAGAGATTATACCCATTTCCAGGTAAGGAAAGTGTAGCTCAGTTAAAGTATTTTGAATCAAGGTCTTACAACTTAATAAATGGATGATCTGGAATATGAATCCAGATTTTTGGATTCCTACTTCGTTTTTAAACTATGTAACATTGCAAAATTCCACAAGCACTTAAAGAATGGTTGGAAATATTATCTAAACCTTTAAACCACTCAAAATTTACTGTTATCATTCATGTTATTCTATGACTTAGATTTTAAAAAATCCATTTCAACTCTGAGAGAAGAATGCAGCTTCCCAAGAAAACAATGAGCAAAACAGTGGTTAGCAACTTAGAATAGTCTATACAATATTCTTAACATTTAGGTCATAGAAATACAATGTTCATGGAAGTCATTAGATTCTAATGATTGTTTAGTTCTCTGGATTTACCTAAGCTGATTTTCCTTTCTAGGGCAATCTGAAAGAAAGCAATGGAGCAATGTCCATTTGGGAGAGGGAGATTGGAGATTAATACAGAGACCACCCTATTACTCACTGGGTCATCTATTAGTCAGAGAAGGTCTGCATTTTTATTCTCTCTGAACTGTTCCATGCCAATATTAGCATAGATGCTTCTGATTTTGTGTGAGATAATAGCCATATACTCTACAGTTTTAAATTATTGAAGAATGGCATGAATGATAGTGTATTCAGGCAGTAATCTGTCAATTCTACATCTCCAACCCCCGCCCCCCAAAAAGAGAGAGAGAGAGAGAGAGAGGGAAGGAGGGAGAGAGAGAGAGGGGGGGGAGAGAGAGAGAGAGAGAGAGAGAGAGAGAGAGAGAGAGAGAGAGAGAGATTTTGTAGAGTGATTCTTTGGAAATCCCTTTTAAATCTTGTATTTCTCTGAAACACCTACAGCCTCCATGATGTTGGAAAAATCTACCAGAAAAGAGACCAACAAGCAAATCAATATCAGCAGCATAAATATGAAAGGAAATTGTGTGGTAACACCACAAACTATCTTTCTAAGACTCTTCAATTGGCCAGAAATCTTTTCTGTTTTGTTGTTTACCTTTGGGCAATACAAACAAATGTATCCAAAATGAGTCCCAGGGCTCTTTCATATTTCATAACTTTTACTTTCACCTACTCACTAGTGAAAATGAAAGGGACTTTTCTCAGTTTTAATTTCTTCTTTGGAATCCTAAAGTATTTCCCTAAAGTGTTTTTTTAAATTCGTAAATGCTTTATTTTTTTTAAAAAAATATATTTTTAGTTGTATTTGGACAAAATATTTTTTATTTTATTTATTTATTTTTACATGGTGCTGAGGAGCCAACATAGGGCTTTGCACATGCTAGGCAAGTGCTTTACTGTGGAGCCACAACCCCAGTCCTTAAATGCTTTCTTAAATCATTTTTTTTCTTTTTATTAAAATGGTTCCTTTTAACTTCTTATACAACCATTTATTTTAAAGTATGCAGGATCACTCTTTCCGGAGTGTTGAGACATTGATGACTCAAGAAAAGATTATACTAAGTGTCACCATGGTAAAGTGGGAAGAACTTTAGATAGGCACCAAGAACCTGAGCTCAGGTATAGCCCACTAAAATCATTCTTTTAAGTCCTATGAGTGTCGCTTGTGTGTTGTATGTCTCCAGGCTCAGTACAAAATACCCCAAAAGAAGGCACCTTGACATGATGAGAACTTTGACCTAAAGCTGATTCGGAGGGCCTCAGAAGCAAAGTCTCTCTAACCTTTGCCCACCGTCATTTCTCCTCTTCTAGTTCTCCTTCTAATAGACCATAGAAACTAGAATTTCACTCCCCCAAAGTGGGTCACAGAAACTGGAATTCCTCTTCTCACAGCAAACTATTAGACCCAGAAAGGTCATGTTCTGACCTTCCCCTCTCTTTGTGTGTGAAGCATCCTCATAAGAGAATTCTTTGACTTACCTTGGCTGAAAGTAGGTCATAAGGCCCACGCTCCAGAGCCGTCCTACCACATACCTGGCCTGGAAAGGAATACTACACATTTCTACATGACTCTATATTCTTCATTGAATCTAAACATAAAAATAGATAGTATACTTTAAGTCTTCTAAGATGAGAGGAAAAAGAACAAATCTTTTTTATAGATTTAGATACTCTCTCTTTTATAGGTACAAGTGACTTTCTTATTATAGCACCAAATTTCACTAATTAGGTGTCTTCAAGAAGTTAATGCTTTAAAATGTTATGGAAAGTTCACAATAATTTAATCACCCACAGAAACTGATGTGAAGAGTATGCTTCTCTTTTAAGGTGTTAAACATGCTTGATATATTTTTTTCTTTTCTTACATATTTATATGTTATTTTGGTCACATTCAGTATAAAAACTTTGATTATACATGGGCTTTGAATATCAATTTTTAACCTTAAAAATTTTAAATTTTTTGTTCCTATTCTTTTATTGGGAAATTGATAGCTCAATTCTAGAATGCAAATTATACCCTCTAAGAAGAAATGAATATATGAAGAAATGAAAATTATCATGAGATTAAAACTTTATAGGAATGTCTTGAGGAAGCCTTATTTATGAATGAGCAAAATAGTCTTTCAAATTCCATCAGAGGAAGCTTAGTAACTTAAAAGACTTAATATATGTCCAAATTGAGATAAACTATTTCCCTCTTACCAGCAACATCAGTCCATAATATGACTGCATAAAAATACTAGTTTGGAATTTAGGGTGACACATTACTTCAATATCTTGTGTGTAGGACTAGTTAATTTCATTTCCCAAAAAGTCAGTGAAATTTTTCAGTATCTATTTATTTAATGTGACTCTATGACTTTGCACTCTGACTTTGATGATTCATAATTTTTTTTCTGACCTAGAAAGGGAGAAATCCCTGTAATAATACTGTAGTTAATTGCTCATTTTTAGCAATGGCTACACACATCTGGAGGTTTCTGGTCACTGCCTTAAATGTCATGTAAGAAGAAAGTCTGTAAAACATCAGTGGGAAAGATGAGAAATAGTGCTGTTTCCATTTTATTGAGGTTATCACTAACCCTCTCATTAGCAAGCACATTTTAGCAAACACCTCATCTATTCCTAAAAATGTCTTTATAAATTCCTCTAATGACAAGAAACACACACACACATGCACACACACACACACGCACACACACAGCGTCTTTCTTTTTTGGAGCAATTTTAAACAAATATATACATTTTATTTCTGTTAAAATCTACTATACAAAAGGAATATAGTACTTACCATTCAGTCATACATGCAAAGTATGTTCAGCAAATATGTGTCTTAGACATCATGTTAGCCACTGGGAAAATAAAGATAAAGAAACACAAATATAGGTCATGCCTTCACAGAGGTAACCTGAAGAACAAAAATTATCATGAGATTGAAACTTTATAGGAATGTCTTGAGGAAGCCTTATTTATGAATGAGCAAAATCCCCAAAGGGAATATGTATAGTCTCTGGTGGAAGAAAACTTGGAAGATTACAGAACTAAATACATCTCCTCTGGAGCAGAGCAAATTGTTAAAAGTGATAGATTATGAGAGTGGTGTGGTAGGAATTGACTCGAGAGACTCTGGAGGTCCTATAAACCCAATGTGGATTTCAGCTTTACTGGAGAGCAAAGGAAAACTGTGTAAGAATTTCAAAGCAAAAGCACTTTGAAAAAACCATTCCATTTTCAAGGTCAAGGACCAATTGAAGAGCATCAACAATAGGTTAAGAGCCAGTTAATCCTTTACAGTGTTCCAGGAAAAGGATGTGGGACATCTGTAGGAGGCCAGGGTCAGTACACATGAAAATAGGAATCCAGGGTGAAATCTACTTACAAGGTGAACCTGCCAGTAGTTGGTGATGGATTAGACAGATGGGTGAGAGGAACAGATACGAGGTTGTATCTTGAAATTTTGGCTTTCAAAATGGAATGGCTTTTGGTGCCACTTCCTGAGACAAGAAGCATGGCAAAGAAACCATTTGCAGGCAAATTTATGAGTCCAGTTTTAGGTTGAGGTTCTCAGGTCGAAATAAAGAAAACTGGGTAACTGGTTTTGGCTCAGAGGAGGGCTCTTGCATGAATCAAAAATCACTAATGTTGGGAGGTTATACAAGCGGCAAGGATGAGATGAGTTTGCCCAGGGAAAGAGATGAGGTGCTGGTACAAACGAGTACAAGAAAGAGACTGAGCCTGCAAAGACAGAGAAAGAGCAGCTCAAGGGAGAGGAATGGCATCAAGAGAGTGTGGGCTCAGATGCTGGGGGAGAGTCCTTTCCATAGAGAAGATTAGTGAATCTCACTGCAGGAATTACAGCCAAGTTTTGCCAGCTCTCTGCTTATAGATATACGGCAATGTCTACGTCCTAGCCCATTGAGGGAGGGTGTGAGCATGTATTTGATTTTGCATGAAGAATTGTGAGCAAAAAGGATGTGTGTTGATTCTGGAAAGAGTTTACAATTGCCTGGGTAACATTCACCAGGGCTCTCCCTCTACAGGGCAACAATGTTCAAAACGGGGGCCACTCCCAATATCTAAACCTTTAGTGATAAGATGAGTCAAGTCCTCCAGCTAACCCTCAGTGGATGGGTAGAGTGAGTGAGAAAGAAACCTTTGATGCTGAGAGCCTGAGGTTTTGGAGTTGTTGCTTTTTTTTTTTTAACTGTAGCATAATTTAAAACATTCTGACTGATACAAATGTTAGAATCTGCTGACTGAGAAAGATAAAGATTGAAAGAATAGAATGACAATCCATTAGACTTAAAAACACAGCTTTAATGAGACCTTGAGAAAGGGATGGGCCAGATCAGAAAGGACTGAAGACTGGGAAGATGAGGAGACCAACAGTAACTATGGAGAGAGATTCTGTCAAGAAGCCCATCAGTGACAGGGAACACAGGTGAGGAGCTTGCTTGAGGGGGTGTGAAAGTTTGTTTTTTACAAGGTGGGGAGGCCTGAGAGATGTGTAGAGAGGAAGGATTCTGATGAGAAAGAGGGTTATACTAAGGTAAGCAAGAGATGATGGATGTTGCCCATTTCTTGAAAAGACCAGAGGTTATGCCTGAGCGCCCTTAACATTGCTAGGTAAAATTTCATGAAGTATTCCTTGCCCTCCTTCCAAAAAAAAAAAAAAAAAAAAAAAACCCTAAACCATTTATTAAAATAAATAAATAATCAAATTCTTACACAATTAATCAAAAAATGATGAAAACTTGTATTTAAACTACTTAATTGGTTGTTTTTTGTTGTTGTTTTTTGATACAGGGAGTTGAACCCAGAGGTACTGAGTCACATACTAGCATTTTTTTTTTTGCAGACAGGGTCTCACTGAGTTATTTAGGGCCCCACTAAGTTGCTGTGGCTGCCCTTGAACTCTCTATCCTCCTGCCTCAGCTTAAAGAGCCACAGGATTCTTCTCTGTTGGTCCCAATGGCATCTCCAAGAAAAAAAAAAGTTCCTGCTTCTTCCCCATCAGAATGGGACTTGGTATATTTAGAACTGGTGCTAGGCACAACTCTATGTAATCCACTTTTATTTCAAGCCTTATCATTTAGGCTTTTTTCATGTTGCAAGAAATAAAAAGGATGAGTGTATGTTGAAAAGATAGTAGACAAAGCGAGGAAGCATAGGAGATCATCCACAAACATTTATACAATCAGGGAGAATTTACCTTTACTTTAGGATATAACTCAGCACACATCCCTAGAATGTAGGCTCCATGAAGCTGTGGGTTTGTGTATATTTTCTTCACTGAAGTGTGCTCAGCTCTTCGGACAGTCCCTGATATACAATAAGCAGTCAATAAGTATTTGCTGAATGTAAGAATGACAGTTCATCTTGCCTTGCCATTATACATGGGGATCTAATATTCCTAACTCTGTGATTTTTCTATTCCTGGGCTTAGCCTGTCTCCCATTCTGCCTCATTCTTTTTCTGCTGCTTCTATTACCACCAGGCACCTCCTCTACCCTTATGTTCTTTACTCCCATGGTCTCTGAAAATTACTCAAACTTTTGACTAGCTTGTGGTTTCTGCTTTCCGTCTTGTCAAGGTGTTGTGGTTTACTGCACTCCTGTCTGTATCTCCATTTGAAGTATTTCATGTGTTTGCCAAAGACAGATGATTTGATTGGTTAGTTAGTTAATGAGTTACCTCCCAGTGTAAAAATACACTCATAGTGCATAGCTTTCATGTTTGACTACCCAATAAGACTACTATCTAGCTGTGTAGATTTCAAATTTTCCCACAGAAAGGAAATCATTGTATAAGTGATTCAATGCTCACACATTCATGCGCGCTTACACACACACACACACACACACACACACACACACAAATACCACACACACAGGCACACATACATTTAAATACACATTGAAATGAATGGCTCATCCAGTTACATTGAACTTTTTCTATTACAATGAACTCTATTCTATTCTATTCATTCCATTACATCTATTCAGTTTCATTCTGTTTCTATTTATTTTATTTTAAATGTTGATAAATTGATTTATCTATACACTGGCCAAATATGTAATTAAAATGGAAAAAAAAACCCTGATGTGGCTTGCAGTTGTTCCACTTTGTTTGGGATATCAGTTTGCAACTATTATCATGGTCAGTCAGGACAGAAGAGTCATATGTTAGAGGACATGAAAATTTTTGTCTGTGGGTAGGTTCTTTCATGATAAGGAAACTGTGGGTACAAGAGGCAAACCATGTGGTCTCCTTGATAAAACTACTCTTCCTCCATCTAGTGTTCCTCGTATTCTCCCCCATCAGTGTTTTCCATAAACTCACCCCTGTTCAAATATCAACTGAGGAATCTTTGCAGTGGGAACCTCTTTAAGATGTGTTTTCCATTTTAATATGAATTTGTTTAACTAGTTCAATTCAATCATTTTTGAGAGAAAATCACTTTGGGAACTGAGTCATGAACATCATAATGAAATTGTAACAGTCCAGAGGCAGGTGATGTCTTGGAGACCTAAGGCCTTTCTTTCTTTCTTTATTTATTTTAAAATAATTTTTAGTTATAAATGGACACAATATGTTTACTTTGTTTATTTATTTATATGTGGTGCTGAAGATTGAACCCAGTACCTCACATATGCAAGGCAAGCCTCTGCCTCTGAGCCACAACCCCAGCCCCAAAGGGCCTTTCTTTATACTTCTTCAATCATACATTTTCAAAGCCTGGTCTTGTATAAAACAAACAAACAAACAAACAAACAAATAAACAAACAAAAAACCCTCTCTCAATCCAAATGAGAAGTCTATATAGGATCCAACTCCAACCCTATAATGCTGTGTAGAATATTTTCTGAGAAGGAAACCTGGTGTGGTAGCCAGAATGATAGCCCCTTCAAGATGTCTTTGCTCTAATTCCTGGCATGTGTGAATATATTAGCTGACACGGTAAAAGGAACTTGGTAAATGTGATTAACGTCTGTACTTTGAGATGGGAGATGATCTGGATTATCCAGATGGTCTCAATCTAATCATGAGACCTTAAAAGCAGAGAGCTTTCCTGCTGTACACAAGTGAGAGGGACATGATGACAGAAGGATCTGAGAGATCTGAGAGGACACAACCTGCTGTTGCTGGCTTTGAAGATGGATGAAGTCATTCATACCCAGGAATGTGCATGGCCCTGTAGTAATTTGCTATATGAACATTTGAACATGAACATACCAGGAATGAATGTGTTAGCCCTAGGAGAATGGATTAGAGCCTCTGCAGTCTCTAGTTTTCCAGATAGGAAACCTTGCAGGGTACTGGATGGGTGACTATGGCCCTCCTCTTCTCTGTCACAGAATACTGGGATTTTGTCTCTTGGGTAAAACTGTGTGTGTGTCTCCATAGAATGTATTTTTCTGCTTCAAGTTAGAGGGTAGAGCTTACTCTAGTATAATACTTATTGAGAACATATAAAATAAGAGTCAGTGTTCTCAGGATTGGAAATATGCTATCCTTTCTTCCTTTAAATATTTTGTGTGTGTGTGTGTCTTCTTGTGCAAAATTTTAAATGTGCAAGAAATATTTTTATCTCTGTATATAAATAAATATCTATGTCTATACTATAGTTTGGTATCCAGCCCTCAGTTATGTAACATATACTGGAAATAATCATTTTATAAAGAGAAAATGTTTATTGGGGCTCCCAGGTTTGAAGGTTTCAGTCCATGAAATATTGACCTTGTTGCTTTTGGACCTGTGATGAGGCAGCACATCATGGCAGGAACTCCTGGAAGAGCAAACCACTTGACTTGTGGCTGGAAACTGAAAAAAAGGTAGATGAAGGGGCAGGGGTCCCACTATTCCCTTCAAGTGCCCATCCCCAATGACCTGAAGACCTCCCACGAGGCCCATGTCTTAAAGGTTCCACCACCTTCAATACCACCATGCTGGAGACTGAGCCTTTGCCACATGGGCTTTGGGGGACACTTAAAATAAAAAACATAGCTCATATTTCTAAACTGCATTGAAAGATAAATTAGTATACCAATTACCCCTTGTCTTGACTTTTAGACTGTGAACTGTATAAAATATTCTTTAAAGTTGATATTCTATTCTAAGCTTACCATGTGGTCTACCAAAGATTTAGAGTAAACTTTTTGCCCCCAAAGCGAGGTAGTTGGTATATTGTGCATGTGCACGCGCGCACACACACACGCACAAAAATCACTGCCTAGAGGCACAAAACATTCCACCTTCCTTTGACAAAAATATGCCTCAGAAATTTTCATTTAAACTCCAGGGAAGTTGATATAAAGACACGTGAAGACTTTTTCCAAAAAGTGATCTTGGCATGAAAGTGGCAATTATACCAATAAAAATACAGAGGGGTCAACAAATAGAAAAAACATGAAGCAAGTAACCTACAGGCATTCTGGGTAAAACTGCACAGAGCACTCTCTGGTGCTGATTAGTGACAAAGGGAAGAATAGATATGTCTTGGAATCCCATGAAGAGTTGACCCCTGTTTTCTTGAAGGTTATCATGAAAGCAATACATGAAAATAAATAAATAAATAACAATGACTTTCTAAAATGGCTCTTGGTTGGGGTTAATTTATGCATGATTCATCTTATGGCTAAGGATCCAGAAAGATATAACAATTGGAAATACGAAATTATGAGAACAACTTGACTTACTTTCTTAATCTGGGGAAATAAAAGCAATCTGAACTAAAACTCTAGTCCTAACATTTTATAATATGTTTTTTGAGCAATTCACTTAAATTAACTGGTAAATGGCTCTGTTATTGACCATTTTTGGAAAGGTAAAGTGTGATCATGACTCAGGGACAAAGTGACCCAGAAATTAAAGTCACAGCAGACCAGTGTCTGAAAGTCCATGCATACTGAAACAGAACAGGAGGGGAAAAAAACTCCAAGGGGAACTTTCTTCTGAACTTGCAATGCCTTTCTCTTTCCAAGACAGCCTAGTGGGGAAAATCTGAGAACGTGGGGAAAGTGTTGTTTCCTATCACATTGGTGTATTTGAACTTCAGGTACCAAACATTAGTGACATTTAACATAGGTCAATGAAAGTCCAAAAAAAAAAAAAAAAAAAAAACCCTTTGATTATTAAGTAACAGTAAGCAACACCTTAGGCATGTTCAAACCATTTTTCATGTGTTTAATTTCCCCCCTTAAGTATAGGAAATCACTAGTTCTGCTCCCTTCTAGACACAGAGAAGAGGGAAAGTATAATTCTAAACCACTTGCAACATTAGAAGAAAAAAAGTTACCTCTGCATTAATAAGGAACTTGATAGCTTCCATGTGGTCAGAGAATTTTTACATGAGAAGGAAGTTTAATTAAGACTTCCTCATTTTACTAATCCATTCTTTTTAAGTCAACAAATATGTACTATGGCCAAGTACTGTGAGTTTTTAATCTATTTATAAATGAATAAGATCCATTCTCTGATCTCCTGCAGTTTAAATAGGCTGGGATGGGCAGAAGTAATACCTGTGAAAATGAGTGAGAACTCTGTTAGATGTTTGTACCATAACTCTTAGCTTCAACCAACAGAAAATGCCTGTGGCTGACCTAAATTAAAAAGTAACACCAAATTCCAGTTCCAGAATTGCTGGGAAGGCTGGGCAATCAGGCGCACAGATTAAAGAACCACATTAACAGCCAAAACGATGTCACTGAATAGGTTCATTGTTTCTGCCAAGCCTTGGAAACCACAGTTTGCATGGCCAGCCAGGGTTGTGAGTCCTGGACCCTGAGCTCCATGAACACCACAATCATACCCCAGAGGAGGGCGGTGTTTGCACAGCTGTCTCCCTTCACCACAAAGTGGACTCTCTCTTGTCCCTGTTTCTTTTCCAGCCACTTCCTAATTCCTGGTCCCAGATAGCTGTGTTTGATTAGCTATTCTATGTGCTTTGCCTCTCCCTTATCTACAAGGGCCAAATTTAAGTGAGTCACTGGAATTTTAGCTTCTATGTCGATGATGTTACCATTGGAGTGTATGGATAGAGGGCAGGAATAGATTTTTAACTGACTTAACACGTGCATCTGTCTCTTTTGGCTTAAACATTCTGATGACTTTTAAAAAATTATTCTCAGTTTGAGTTTCTCCTCCTCGAATAAACATAAGATTGGGGTATGAGGACAAGATGGAGTTCTGAAGCTCATATAATGAATCCAAAAGCATTACTTGCTGTGAGAAGACAGGTTTAATGCTTGGACTAGAGGTCTTATTGGTGCACTGCATGGCATCACATTTATTGATGGGTGAGTCTGACCATTTTTCCTGAGTCCTGAAGGTATAGCATAATCTCTTTGTCTGTACCCTAGCCTGTGCAGGTCTACTGGCCTTCTTGGCACCTTCATGGTCCCGCACTGAGAGTTGTGGAAATAGCTAGTTCCCCATTAGCCTTTTCAGCTGGGCTAAGCATACAATGGTTCAGATTGTGTACTTGATTACAGACACCCTGCTCCTGACACATTTACTCTTTAGTACCTCCTAGCATGTGTCTATGGAAACCCCCTTAAAGTTCCCTTCAACCTCTTGCTTTCTTCTTCTCACACACTGAGGTGAAAAGGTCTGACTTTCTATGTTCTTCTACTATCTGTCAGGAAATAACATATGTCCATACCTTACTCTTTTTCTTGAGTACAACAAATCTCATGGCTCTAGTGATCATGATTTCTGTGTATGGAAGAGAGGTGAAGGAAGGAAGTGGCCCTGAACCATGCATCAAGGATGAACATGGATGCAACTTCAGGCCACAGGCAGATTGTGCTCACACAGGCAGGCTAAGGGGTTAGGGATTATATGACTTGATTAGTGGAACATTGGGAAGGTGAGGTTTGTTTTCACCAGTCAGACAACTCTTTATCTTCACCCGCCAGCTTTTATGTCTGAGCGTCCAAAGAAAGCTCAATGCACAAATCAGTCTGGTCTCACTCATGCCCTCCACAGTGGTTGACAGCTGGAAGACACAACATGTGTGAGGGTTAGGAGAAACCTGCAGAAACAGGCCTGTGAGGTGAACAGCTGCTGAAAGTTCCCTTCCCTGGGTGAGTGAGATCAGAGACTACAAACTATTTAAAGAACTTTGAGAACAGAGCTTAGTCTTCAGATCAGGAAGATGAGATTATAGAGATACATAGCCTGCTGCTGGAACTGAAAATTAAAATCATCGATTGAGGCAGGGCAGGTCTAAAGATGATAATTATGGGACAGAGGATTCCAAAGAGACCAGCCCCTAGGAAGCTGTTAGAAACCAAGTACACAGCATGAGGGGGAGCTGTCGAGACCATCAGTGCTGATCCAATAGAGGTTGCATTTCAGGTACTGTCTGGGCTTGAGCTGCTACATTTAATACCACAGTTTTTTGTGTTTTTTTTTTTTTTATTTAAATAAAGGTTTTAGAAAAATGGACTATGGAGGATTCTTATATCAGGATTTTATCCTGAAATTTAGAGAGTTCTTTTCATTTAAAACTCTGGTATAGATACAGATGGTATTAAGTGTTACAATCCAATTTAGAGTTAATATTGCAGGTGTTTGATGCATCCATTATCAAAACATCTACATGATTAGGTGGGAGTAAAATGAAGTCTTGCCTTCAAACAGGCATGTGTATGCCTGTACCCAATAAAACAATGAAACAAGGTGCAGAATGTTATAAAAGAACTAGACACAATATTATGGAATTGATTAGGATTCAGATGAAGCAGACTCGGGAAGGCTTCCTGGAGAAAAGAGCCTTTTCATCATACTTTGAAAGGAAGGAAGGATCTCCATATTAAAAGATGAGGATTTCAGGGAGAAGAAACAGCATGGAGAACAAACCAGTAGCCTTTTTGTGGAAGGAATATAAATGGCATAAGAAAAGTTAGGTTCTAGTCAGGAGTTGAGGGACCTGTGACAAAGGGGATTGAGTGGCTAATTTGGATTGTGGGATGACTCAGGGGAAACTCCAGTGGGACTCTGGGTGGGTTAGGTGACTGGGCCAGCACCCTCAGACAGAACGCATCAGGGAGGCACAGGCATGGAGAAAGGAGGTGGAGACAGGGCAGGAAGGGAAAGAAATGCTCCTCTGTCACCACTCTGCCACCTGCCTACTCTAGATGAGTCCTCCTATTGTGTTTTTGAGCCCAGACCAAGCCAAGGCTAGCCTCTTTCCATTTTCTGGACTGTGTCAAATAGGAAATAAAAGGCTCAGAGGAAGATGCTCTACAAGCAAATAAGGAAAACACGCTTCTTAATTTTAGCTTTGTTTTCATTTTCTGTGGCTAATACTGCAAAGAACTGAAATGATTATTGCATCCTTCATTTTGCTAAGCTTTAAAAAATTCCTCCCTCAATGTTCTCTTTCTTGAATTTTGAACAATTGGAAATAATGCTGGAATATGCAAGAAGGAACCATGACCCCAGAAATGGAAAGGAAAGCGGAAGGACATGTTTTAAAAAATACTTATTGTTGCTCATATTTTTAAAAACACATTTTTAAATATCAGGATGTATTTGAGAAGATGAAAGGTCAAAAGTCTCCATTACAGGTGTGGCATATCATAGTTGTAAGAGGAACTGAGATTGCCAGGCCTCACCTCAGCAGTCTTCCTCCACCTGCTTCTCCTAGCAGCAGGCGCCCTCGCCTCTGAATCACCGAAAGAGAATCTGGCAGGGCAGGTTTCACAGCTGCAGGAGAGAGAGTTTATTTGCATAATTTTTCAGTTCTTGCCAACAGTGAAAAACCCTTCTTACTCCTCTGCAAATATCAAACCACTTTAATTGCCTTTTATGCAAATAGGACCATGTAAACTGCTCATTTTTAAATATAACCCGAGAGTCCCCTGTCACTCATTGTTCTTCCCACTGTTTTTCCTTTATTCCTAGAGTGAAACTCCAGACATTGCCCTGTTTTCCCGGTTTCAGGTGAGGAGCCTGAATTGTGGGTATTGTAGTTCTTATGCCTTTCAGGGTTTCTGGTTGGGCAACACTGGTGTCACACTGGTAGGACTTCGAGTCCCAGGTGGCTCTGTAGGCAGGAATACAGGTCTCGCCCACACACTGAGCAGGGCACCTTTGAAGAGAGCACCTGGCTTGGATAGAGTGATTTCCATTCACTAAAACAATGTGCCTGAACTGAAGAAGCTGAGGCTCACTTTCACAGATGTAAGTTGCTTTTTAAAAAACAAAATATTCCTTTCACTGCTGGTATATGCTACACACTGGCAAGTCGTATAATTTCCATAAAAATTGAATAGACTAGCTGCTGCTTCCTTCCCAAGCCTTACTTGGAAACATGGAAGGTAACTGGTATCCTTGGGACCTTGAGAGATGGTTTAGAATAAAGTAGTTCATGTAATAAAGGAGCAATAATGTAACATTTAAAGTCAAATGTAAGAAAAGAACCACTCTGACTTGCTTCAAGGATATTTACATTTGAAATCCTCTGAAAAATTTAAATATTTCAAAAGACCTCCTGGCATGTTGAAGGCTGTGAGCTATAAGGCTAGATAAAGGCTAGAATTGGTCCCACTCTTATTGGATGTGTGACCGGTAACCAGATGTTTCACCTTATAAAGGCTCGGTTAAATGAGTATAGACTGCCTCACTGGTTTAATAGAATGAAACTAGCAGAATGCATAGTACCAAATAGACAGATAATAACCAATGAAAGGTAAATTGGCTTCATTCCAATTAAGTTTCAGTTATGCTTCACAAACAGATAAAAGAGACAAATACTATATGATTCTACTTGTATGAGATATTTACATTAGTCAAATTTTTACAAAAATAGAAAATAGAATGGTGGTTTTCAGGTCTAGGAGGAGGGGGACATGGCAGCTATTCTGTGGGCATAGAATTTCAGTTTTAAAAGGTGAAACCATGCTGAAGACTGTTTGCACAACAATGTAAATAAACTTACCACTGCTGAATTGTAGACTTATATGTAGAGAAGATGGTAATGCTATGTTATGTTCTTTTCACCACGATTTTAAATGTCAGGTCAAAGAGCGTGTAGTGAAAATTCTGGTGCCTTCCCCTTAAGAAGTCTTCCTGGATTGATTAAAGAGATCTAAATCTGTATTCAGTGGACTTAACCTCAGATTGATATGGAGTCACCTATGTTAGAGTTGGATTTTCAAATAATAATAGTTTCTAAGTGATGATGAGGCCCTTTAAGGTATATTCTTAAAGTTGCCTCAACTTTAGTGGTGATCCTTTAGGCTCTGCTTGACACAATTACATTACTATTTTAAACTCATAATGGTGATTTATAATGACTTCTTAAGTAGCACACAGCATATAGAATTTATGAAGTCATAACTATTAAGTTTTCTGAAAAGTTGGCTATAAGTCATTTATAAAACTAAAGGTGTCTACTGTCACATATAGCTAAGAGGATCTAATGAAATTTAAAAAAAAATGAAAGTGAATGTATTTATTCCAGTTTTCACACCTTCCTTGTAGCTAATTTATAAACAGGATATTTTTAATCTGTGTCTTAAAGATAGCAAATACTATCAAGATGGAGTTCATTAAAGGCCACCTTATGTTAAAATGCATTCAGAAGACAATTTGAAATTATATTGATTTTGAACTTGAAGCCATATCACTGTTAAATTTTTAGAGAATCCTTTCTTGAAAAAGCATACATCTGACCAGCTGTCTCATAAGACCAGGCGTTTTTTATGGTATTGGTGATAACCAAAAGTGATAACAACCAGTATTTGTATGCACTTTTGTATGTGATGTGTCCTATACATGTAAACTTTCAGGAGCTCTGTCAGTAAGAGCAGGATGACACTGGAATGAAAACAAAAGTGGAGGGCAGCTACAGAAACTCTGAGGACATACAGCACGTTTCCTAAGAGCAGCTTTGTTCTTGTTGTCACATGCCATCTATGGCCTAGATGGCCGAGATTATCTAGGAAGTGCCATTTATTAGTTTGATGAGAATTTCTAGTAATTCTAAGTGGTTCTCTTGGGCTGAATCTACTGAGAAGGATGATCAGGCTCAGCCCCTGAGGGGATCTTACCTGTACAGGATATGTGTGTTCATACACAGAGGGAGGAAGCATTAATTAATAGGTCACTTAGGAGGTTCATGGAGTCACCTTCATTAATCACACTTCATAGAAAGTGGGATTAAAAAGAAGCCTCCATTAGTCTAATAATGTAGCTCAGTGGTAGAGTGCTTGTCTAATATGCATGAGGCCTTGTGTTCAATCCCCAGGACCCAAAACAACCAAACAAATAAAAAGAAGCCTCCATAAATCTTTGAACTATGATCACTGGAGATCAGAAAAAGTAAACTTGAAAACTTGTATATGCATCATGCAAAAGCAGGATGGAGTGACCTCCCCAAACCAAACATGGAAGAGAAGCTTAGCTATGATGCCCAGAGGAAGGACAGTCATAGTGTGCTGAATTTTAAAAAGGATGCTGTGGGAAGTGGTGAAACTCTAGCCAGGGCTGGAAGGATGTGCACAGCTGAGATCAGCAGAAAAAGTGATGAGAATATGTCACATACAGCAGTGTTTTCCAAACTTTGCAGACGTGAAACTATTTTAGGCAACATATGGACTAGAGAGTCAATAATACTGAAATAACAGACCAGGAAAGTTACTATTTGTTCAATATTTTAAGCATACGTTTAATTCTTCAAGTATGAATTTTGTTTTTGATAAGACTTAAAAGTTCTTCAATCATTTATTTAAGACACTAACATAACAATAGTGTTAGCAACAGATTTTAGCAGGAGAATAATATTTTGTTTAATAACTGAAAATGTTATTTGTGTTTATAGGCATTACCTGTATATTGTAATAGATACTGTGTTTTTTACTTATGACAATGATAGAAAATAACTTTTAAAATATTTATCTAAACTACAGTGAAAGTGAATTTATAGGAAAAAAAAAGTAAGTAAAAAATAGTTCAGATGGTGTCTGTTAATGAAAAATTCATACAAGGTCCCTGAATCCCTGAGTTTGGGAAACACTGAAGTAGGAAGAATGTCAAGCTTGAAATTAGGAAGTGAAATTGAATAGGCTGTTTTTATGTATAGCTGGAAAGAAGGGATACTGGGTTTTCTATGGAGGGTATTCTAGGGGATTTTGGATGATGACACTGGAAGATGGTTTGTTGTGGAAGCCTCACAGGGATTTGGACTTTGCTTCAAGATAGCAGAGGTTTAAACAAAGGTCCTGTCCCAGGACTGGTATGCTGAAAGCATTGCCTGCTTCAGCAGATTCATCCAGGCAACAGCGTTCAGGTGGGTTGGAGAATTGGGAATATGAAGGCAGGAAGAGTACCTCGGAAAAACAGGTTTTGAAACTCTGAGCATGAATAAATGAGCAGTGCTAGGAATTAAAATGAGAAAGGAGAGAACAGTCACACAGTAAGAAAGAACAATGACTACTAGTAATCTCAGCCATGATGCTCTTGAGCTTTTGGTAGCCTGAGAGAATGAGGCGAAAGTTGGGAGGTTAGTTCTTGTGGGGGAAAAGATGCTTTGCACCTCAGGCCATTTGAAATTGTGATAAGAATGATCTTGAAGCAAAAAGGAAAACTAACTGTTCATCATGTGAACACCTGAAGTGCCACCAGGGACTGGAGACAGAGACATCAAGGAGAGAGCAAGCACACCCCTATTAATAAAGAAGCCCAGTCCTGTGCTTCCGGCCTGCCTCACTCAAGGTGTTAGGGGAGACAGCCGGAGAAAGAGAGCCTTCAGGTACTCAGTACGGGATGGCAAAGGAATGGCATATTGATCTTCCTTCTCAAAGCTTTCTTTTCTCTGAAGGTTTCTCTCTTGATTACTGTGGCTTGTTTTCACCTTTCCCAGAGGTATGAGGCTTCGATATAGGGAATTTCCTTGGAATGAAAAAAAAAATCTTTATCTCTAACCAAGAGAAAAGACACCTGGTTTTATTTCCAGAAATAATAGAGGAGTTTTGTATACATTTTCTCTTTTTAATGGGAAAACATTTAATTTAGACATTTCTTTAACACATACAAAACAGAGCTGATGAATATTAAAGATAAAAAATATTCTCCTTTGCCCTATTTCTCTCTTGCCAACCTCAGAGATCACCATTATCCTCTGTGTAGATATCACTGCAGGGTACATTTTTATTCTTTTTGTTTTAAAAATGTTTTTATTCTCACCAAGTTGTGTGTGTGTGTATGTGTGTGTGTGTGTGTATCCATGAGTAGCATATAATATTGTTTTGTGTGTTTAAAGATTTTATATAAACAATAAAGTATACATTATTTATCTGCAACTTGCTATTGTCTCTCCACATTATACTTTTGAGATCAGTCCATGTTGATTCTTGTAGAACAACCTATAAATTTTCATAACTGTATGGTATTTTACTCTCATAAGTAGCATTATAAAATATTCTATTACATTTTTTGTATAAAAATGTAAGACTTATTCTAGTGAACATATCTAGGAACAACATTGCTGAGCCATATGCATTTTATGAGATATTGAGAAACTGCTTTCCAAATATTTATACCACATTATAACCCCAACCAAAATGAGAGTTCCTGTTTCTCTCTGTTACCAGCACACTTTAAAAATCTTAAATATTGTAATCAAATGATCTCCCCAGATGCCTACGGAAAGCCAGACACTTGAAGCATTGGGGAGATTCAGACATGTTTGGACCACTGCAATCTCTAAAACTATAGTGACTTTAAAAATTTTTTTAAATCAAGTTTTCTGTATCTCAATTTATGGTGTTAGAGACTGACTGGTCTTTCAATTTAACGGGCATGTGTTTTAGTATTAATGAAATTACTAACGGCACCAATGACAATGTTGATAACAATGGTTAACATTGAGTACTTATTATATTCTAAGCACTTTTAATTATGTGATCTGATTTAATTAATTTTGAGGGGCAAATAATAATATAATATCTCATAGAGATCAAGAATGTGATTCTCAGAAATTATTGTGTAAGTATTAAGTAGATACTGTGGATTTTGTATATAGTCAGTGTCTTCCAGCAAAGACAGGTAGGAAAGAATAGATGGAAAAAATTGGGGAGATATTGAAGCATGGTAGCTTTTAAATTCTCCAAACTTAGAATCTTGTTAACATTTAAATAACATCAAAAGAGCATAATTAATGAGAAGAGTAAAATAAGTGCAATATTGTACTGAAGAGAATTTAATTTTGCTTAGGAAGATAGGAAAACAATTTTTAAAGATCACCAAACATTACTAAACCTTGGAGATTTGAGAGAGGAAGTTAAAGAGGGAAAACTTGGAGGGGGTGGCCTTTAGAAAATATGGAGAAGTGTCAAATACAGGATATATTTTAAAAAGTTAATTAATTTACCCAATCATTGATTCAACAAATAATTTCTGAACATCTACTCTTTGAGAACTTGGCTGTTTTGGAATACAGCAGAGAGTAAGAAAGGTACCATGCCTTCCCTAGTTGGGTATGCTTGCAGATGCAGTATTTGGGGAGACAGGAGCAAAAATAAAAAGGAAAAAGACTGAGAAGACAGGTGGCCTGTAGTTGTGAAGGATTTTTAAGTATCTGTCTAAGGGCTGTACACGTTCTTCCCTGAGGGCAGTAGGAAAGTAAATCTTTACTACATGCAGTATGCTTATAGAACAGGAGGTATAGAAATGAAGGAAAATACTCAAGCATTGGAGGTGACAAATACATATAAAAATTTTTAATAGGATATCAGAGCTAAGGTAGAGGTTTGCAGGATAGAAATATAAGGATATCTAACTCAGGCTAGGAAAGTGGGGTGAGGAAAGGAGAACCAGGTGGTTTCCAAGATGCATTTTGGGATAAAGGATATTACTTAAAGAAGTTGGGTTTAGTCTTTTATAAAATAATGCTTATTTCTTTTTTCCCCTGACTTTGCATATTCACTGTAGAAAATTTAGGAGTTACTCTCATACTTAGTGAGGATGCACACCTTAAAGTTTTGTGTGCATTTTCCTGTTAGCCTTTTTATGCCTAAAATAGATGTTCAGAATGCACATTTTATCAAAAATGTTATGTGATCATTTTAGTTTGCTTAACCACGTATCACACATTTCACACCATTATATATTCTACTATGACAACATCTTAGATTGCTCATTTGTATGTAGTAGTATAACTTGACCAATCCTCTCTGATGAAAATATGTATTTTCCAGCATTTGCTCTTATTATTAGTGCAGAAATTTTGTGTTCACTAGTGCTGTGGTGTGCATCATTGAACAAAAATCTTAAGATATAGCTAATTACTTTTAAAAACAAATTTCTAAATCTTTAACTCTAGATCATGATACCCACAACCCTCCCTGATCATATTACAGAAGAGAAGCAAAGTTTTAATAGAGTATTTAACAATAGCTAAACCTTTTTATCAGAAGAAGCAGAGATAAACCTTTTATCAGAAGAAGCAGCAGCCAGGGTGGAGACTGAAAGGAAAGTCCAGAGAAATAGAAAGAAATACAATAAATGCAGAGCAAGTAAAGACAAAGGAGGACAACATTTCAAGAAGAAAGAGGTTAACAGTGTCTCATGTCACAGAGAGGCCAAATAACAAGACAGGTATCCTTTGACTTTCATGGAAAGTCTTGTCCAAAGGGTGTTTGGTAGAGTGGCAGTAATAGGTGCTGGAATGCCCTGTTTTACACCTGTATTCCAGGAAGAGGGCTGGACAGTGGGTAGGAAGGCTTAGAGAAGGAAGAGACAAGACAGTGGGAGACCTGTGCAATAGAAAGGGCATCAGAAAGGAAATAATAAGAACTAAATCAGTGCAGGTGCCACAGCATCAGTCAGAAAAGACTGGCAGGATTTGCTGTGTGAGGAAGAGGACAGAGCTCAAGAGGGAAATGAAGATAGTGAGACCATCAACAGAAACAGAACTCTGTTGGAGGAGGTAAGGAAGGGAAGAGACACTGGGGTATAGAAGGAGATGCATGCAGATGTGGGCACACAGACATCCTGCAGGTGAATGTTACAATAGTTCTGCAGCTCAGGGGAGGGACCCAGGTCAAACACAAAGATCACTGGGATTTTCCCACAAAAACAGGATGTGAAATCAGAAGTAAGGCTGAAGCAACAAAATTTGGGAAAATGTTTAAATAAATAGGTAAAATTAGAGAAGCCACTTAAGGTAACAAGGAAGGGATGATCAAAGCAACAGCAGGAACACTGGGATTTAATTTAGGAAAGCAAAGGATGGGTAGTTTTAGGAAGCTAAGATCTTGGCTAGATCAGACAAAATCCACAGGTCAAGCAGGAAAGGAACAACAAGCCCCTTTAGGATCTGGCTTCTTCCAATTCTCACTTTGTTCCGGAAAATACATTTAGAGGCTATCTACTATAATATTGTGATTTTAGTTGTCTCCAAATTATTTTTTTCCCATTTTCTACATTTTAGGTATTGGGTTAAAAACTTAAAATTTGATTAAAACCTTGAAAATCCAAACAAACAACAAACAAACAAACCCAAACAAACAAAAAAGCAAAAAAAAAAAAAACCAAAAAAACAACCACTTTAATTCTATAAGAAAGCTTTCAATTTCTTTTTCTTCTGACTGCAACCACAGAAATATTTAATGATCAAACAGAAATGCCCAAAACTAACCTGTATGATGGCATCTCAAAATTTTGATGGGTAAAACTTTCTGTGTGTATGTATGTATGTGTATATATCTATATCTATATCTATCTATCTATCTATCTCTCTCTCTATATATATATGCGATTCTGAAGATATTAATGCCAAATAAATGTCAAAGAAAGTATTGATTCACATATCAAAATATTTTTCTTATTTAATGAAACGTGCTCTTTGATAAACATAACATAAATTTACCTCTAGATGTTCAAACTGGGTGCTAGAAGGAACCTCTCCTTTGCTTTCATCAGGATGCTTTCATCAAAGGAAAAAGTTCTTTGCTAAGTGGATTGTCCTCTATTTGGATGATTATAATGACCTAGAAAAGCAGTAAAATATCGTTTGTTTATTAATATCAAGCATAAAAGATCATTATTAAATGTAAAGGCTATTTTCTCCTTGTTTTCACATAGCTTACAAAGTTACATTATGAATGCAACTTTATGTCATGTCTATATTTCAACTTATTTTTTCTGTCAGTTCTTGTTAAAAAAAAGGGTATGTTTGTTACATCTCAGCTATTTTTACTGAAAAATATAAATTCCCTTATTTCATCTTCTCTATTATGTTCAGTTTTCCAAAGACTGGTATTTATAAATGAGCTAGTCAATTACACAGGAAGTGTTGTTCTTCATTTGAACTTAGATTGAGCCATGAATGTCAGGATGTCATGGCTGCAACTGAAAATATTTTCACAATTCTTTAGCTCTTCACTTACTTCCACTTGCAACAAAAAAGCCAAACCAAACCATAAAAAAATCAAAACAAACAAAAAAACTAAACAAAACCATAAAAAAAAAAAAAAAGAAACACCAAAGTGAGAGAATGAACATAGGGTTTTGTGAGAAAGACTTTTGAAAGGCAATCCCAGTGCAAAGGGGTAGAGATGATCCATGCTGCTTTCTCAGGTCCTGTACAGAGGAAGTGACTTCATTGCATATTCCAGGAAAGGTGGGTGTGTTTCCCTGTTAGGAAACCAGAGCTCAAGGAGGCATAGTGGACTGAAGAATTGGTTGCATTACTTACCTTCCAGGCATTGCATCGAAAAGCATCTGAGGATTCCCCCAAAGTACACACAGGGACACACACACACACACACAGACCACATTAGCTGCAATAGAAGCAATAAACATTAGCCAGGTCCAGAAATGACAGTCAAAGCCAGCTTTCAATCATATAAGTAGAGTAAAAATGTTCTGTTCTATTTCTACTCTTCCCTCCTTATCCTCTCAAAATTTGGAAACATCAGTTACAGCAACTATAGCAAGCTGGGTGATGGAAGAGGTGAGGTGGAAAAAGAGAAGATGCATACCATCCCCCTTTCCCCAAGATTGCAGACTCAGATGGTATGGGGGAGGAGGGTTAGCCTCAGGCTAGGAGATTGGAGTGCTGATGGAAACTGCATTTTGCAACTTAAAACCACAGGATTTTTTTTTTTTTTTTTTTTTTTTTTATCTGAGAGTGGTCAGAAGAGACATGGGACCAACTGAGGACTTTTTATCAATGCTATTGGAAAAAACTTCCTCCATTGAATACTTTTTTAAAAAAATTTGGTGGACTAAAGCAAAGTTGCATTCTATTTTATCTCATTGATTATATTTTTAAGATGGTTACAGACCTATGTCCACATGAAAGCAAAAGGGGAAACATTCTTTCTCAAACAAAGGCAATATACTTAGGTATGGATTTCCGGAACAACTGAAATAGGACTCAATAATCATACTTTCTATAGGGTAATTGCTAGTCACATGTGTAAAGTTTTTAATTAGCTAAAATTATCTAAAATGAATAGTCAGTTCCTCTGTTGAGCTGGCCATTTTTCAAGTTTTCAGTAAGTATGTGTGGTTATTGGCCACTTTATTAGATAGAATATGTATAAGGCATTTCCAATTTCAGAGTTTTTGGCCAGTGGAAAAGGTAAAATTCTTATTAAACTTAATAGATGTAAATGCTAAAGATTTAAGCAGTTTAGAATCTTGATCATATGGCTTGATTCCAGATTTCATGTTGTTCTCTCTGAACCACACACATTTCTTGACACTCAAGTAGTATAAAATCTATTTCACTCTGCTTTCAAAATACCAGGGGAATATTCTGCCATCTAAAAACTCTTGGGGGAAAGAGCCTGGGCTTATCTCTGTCATTAAATATTGGTGGGAAACACAATCTTGTATCCTGTTTTGGATGCTTCCCATTTTACAATCCATAAAATGTATTATTTATGGAGGTTGATTCACCAAAAAAGCATTTTGGTGAATGGGAAAGTTTTTAGGTAGTAATAGTGAAGTACAAAATAACATCACTTATCTGTGTTATCTCCCACTTAGGTATGGTCTTTTAGGAAACTGCCCACTGACTTTGATGTGGGTAGATTATTTGGAGACCAGATGTGCTTTCTGTTTTCCTTTGAAAAATGAAGATAAACGAAATTCATCATAAAAATATTGCTTCCCATAAATGTCTAGTCATGTTTGGAGATACTGTTTTATTGGGAAAAGGAAGTACAAAAATCAATTGAAAAAAAAATCAATTGAGGTGGGTAGGGGGAGGAGGAGGAAGAGGAGGAGGAGGAGAAGGAGAAGGAGAACAAGAAAAGAATAATTACCACTAAGTGAAACTCACTTCTTTATAAGAGACTGGAGTGAATCCAACTGGTGCCCAGGCAGAGGGTGTTTGCCAGAAGTTTTGGATTCTTAGAAGCCAAAGCTCAAAAGTGGAACCTACAGTGTTCCTGAGTGCAAAATCTCTCGAAAGAATAATTTATAAACCCTTGAGAACTTGGGAGTGACAGGTAAGGGACAAGGTAGGCTCTGTCCACTTCTCTTCATTCTCAAGAAGAATGTGTGCCATTTCTTATTTCCAATTGTGATCCACCCTTTGCTTTTCACTTTTCAAAGAGTATATCATAAACGGGATGGTGCCATTCCCTTAATTTAAACTCCTCTGCATCTTCTTTCTTTTAAGCTAAAATTCAAATTGCTTAGTAGTTGTTATAAGTATGTGAAGGCCAGCCCTCCTCCACCATCCTCTTGCCTTGGCCCTGCCCCACTGCTGTGTCCCAGCCTTACTGAACTACTTGCTGCTTCCTGAATGAACCATGATCACTCTTGTTTCTACACCTTAGTTTATCATATTTCTCTTATCAGAAGCATTCTTCACCCTTCTTCACCCTGTGAATTCCCATATGAATCTGGCACTTGAACCCAGATGGCTCAACCTCCAGAACCCATTTTATAAATACTACACAGGAACACAGGGAGGACAGACTGAAGTCCTGCCCTCTCATATTGCACCATCCTGACTACTTCTTTCTTTCCTCTCTTATTATAACTAGACTGTGCCATCTGTCCTTGGGGTCCAGCTAGACTTAACATCTTCTGTAGATTTGATTTGCATCAAGGTGTTTATATTATATCAGCAGCTTAGATGATATGATACCACTTTTCTGCCATTATCATTTAATGAAAGAAATATAATTACAGAAATCTATCCTACCAAATAATAACCAATTATCCTTAAAGAATTTTAAAAATGGAGATGAACAACTGTCTGGATAGGCTTAGTTGACTTTTTCTTGGAGACAAAATGATATAAAAATATTCAGTAATGGTAAGACAGGGATATGATCCATCGGAATGGATGCTGGCTGGGATATGGTACTTGGGTGATCATACTGAAAATCCACTCTACCAGGAAGCAGAAAATAGGTAGGCAAATATTGCCTAGTCTTTCTCAACTTCCAGTACTGGATTACATTCATGGGGGTTAGCAAGGCAATTCTTAGCAGACAACTGTACATCAGTAGAAATATAGGTTTTTTGTTTTTTTGGTTTTTTTTTTACTCAAACCAAAAGGCAATCAGGTACTGATGGTTGAGTACATGGCTTCAGCTCTCCTTTTATGTGATTGCATCACTTGATTTCTCAAGTCTTGGTCTATGTTTTGCCATTTCCTAAACTAGAAATTCCCTGTGATTAACCTATGCACTCTTGCCTATTACAATTTGACAACAATTTCCTTTCTCTTCCAGGATTTGTCCTTGTGAGCAGTAAATCAGTTGAGAATATTAACATGAAAGGTCTCTCAGTAACCTCTTGTTTCCTTGAATGTCATTGTGTGTTTTCTTCACTATTTAATTATTTTGAAATATAATCTAATAATATCTCTTAATGGGAGAAACATCTATCTGTAACCTGTCCTGTCAATTTATTATAATATTTTAAGAGTACAGTGTATATGCACGTGTATAGACACTTGTTTTTCTTTGCTCTCTGTTTATTAATTGCACAAACTAACACTTGATCATAAAACAGTTTGCAAAAGTCTTTTTCATTTATGAAAGTAGAAACAACTTACTAATTTTTATTGATTTGTTTTTAAATAAAAATAGTAAGTTTTTTTTTTTTTTAAATAGTTTTTTTAAACATTGGAGGGAATAAAGATAGACAGTGAAATCTATATTGGTTTTTGTGGGGGGATTTACTGGGGACTAAACTCAGAGGCACTTGACCACTGAGCAACATCCCCATCCCTATGTCGTATTTTGTTTAGAGAGGGTCTCACTGAGTTTCTTAGTGCCTTGCTTTTTGCTGAGGCTGGCTTTGAACTTGCAATCCTCTTGTCTCAGCCTCCCCAAACTGCTGGGATTATAGGTGTGCATCACTGCACCCAGCTACATTGTTAATTTTCAATGACAATTTATGTATTCCTTGTTAAACCTCTGAGTTTCCCTTCATTCATTTTGGTGTTTCTCTTGTTAATAAGTGGCTTCTTGTCTCTGTGTGCTTCCTGTTTAATTTAGGTGATTTTAACTATTCTTTGATTTTAATCTTCATTTTGGAGTATGGCTCTTAAGTGACTACTTCCTGATGATTAGTGATGGTGTTTTTGGTGTATAAAAATAGTAGGTTTTTTAAAAATAGTTACATCCAGGGCTGTAAGTTGGGAAGGTAGTGCTTGGAACAGAGGGTTGGCTTCAGGCCAAAAGGGTGTTCCCACTGGATTGAACAAAGCAAGCAGGCCCTTCCCTAGTATCTCATGAGTTGAGCCACTGCCTCCCACACTCCCCACACTCCCCTGAATCCCTCCTCTGTGTAGTCTCTTTTCTGTTTCAGGTAGCTTTGGCTGGGTTTGTGCTCCCTTTCTCCATGAGTCTGAACAGGAGAAGATCAAATCTTGCCCACTACTTATCTGTGGAACACATTTTCACTTTAGTAACAATTTTTTTTCTCTCTTACCCCCAGCTTTCTTGCACAAACCACATATGAATTTCATAATCTTTCTGCATCTCAATTTTTTATCTGCAAATGGAGCTAATAAAATTGACTATTTTACTCCTGGAGATTAATACACTGGCATTACAAAGCACAAGTATCTAGAATGAGAGGCCCTCCATAAATTTAAATTGCTATTTTGACATCCTTCCTTTATACTACCGTCAGAATAGTAACATTCACTGAGGAGCTAGTATTTACAGAGAGCTTTGCATTTTAAAAAGTATTTTATAATGTTTGTTAATTTAAATAAGCCTTGTTTTGCATAGTCTCAACACCGTATATCCATGGATAAAGGATTTGTTAAACATTCTCATTAGATATCTCTTTTTCATTTACTTGTCATTGTTTTGCCCATTCAAATTATTATTATTTTTATTGTATCTCTGATTGGAAGGACTAATACTGTATCAAGTCTATTTGGAGTGAATGGGAGGATTAATACTATATCAAGTCTATTTGGAGTGTATAGTATTTATTCTTTTGATTGAATTAATTGGATAATATGTATATAATTCAACTTATAAAATAATAAGCATCATAAAATCTTGTATCCTTGGAAGGAGAGTGGAGAGAGTTATAGGTGAGGCTGAGGTCTGGAGAGAGAATTTCACAATGGAGGCTAGAACCAGAGACAAACTTCAGAAGCTTATCAAGACACAATTGAATAATCAAAAGGTGGAGCCTGGACAAAATGTTTACTTATCTGGATAAGCCTGAAATGTTTACACTGGCCAATTGATCCCCTTTCATCCCTTACCCACTAGGAGACCAAGATCCATTAAATTCTGTTCCTTGCCAGTACTGTTCTCTTTTACTGTTTACATACTGAGCTAGCTTGATATGCTTGGCTCTTTATCCCTTTAAGATCTCCCATGCTGCCTTTGGAGCTGATGCCTAATTCTGGTTCAGAAAAGCCCCTGGGACTTTACTCAGGCACTATTTTAATTAGTGCCAGGTTTTCCAAACTCCTGTGAATAAGGATCAGACATTGCTTTGATCAGTATCTCTTAGGCAATGTTTGACTTCTCTTCCTACCACTCATTTCCATACCTCAGAGATCAGATGCCTCAGGGACTTCCAGATGTACTGGTCTTCTTGAGAAGGCTGATAATACCCAAATATCAAGCCTATCTGTTATTCCCTTCTCCACCTGGATTAGTCAGTGGAGTAACTGGGAAGCAGTCTGTCCCCATGAATTTGCTATTTAAGGGTTTCATTGCTAGAGGGAGGTGTTTTCTTCTTGTAATCTCTGAGACTGCTTATGCTGAAATAGTTGCATTAAATAAATATTTATATAATGAAATAGCCAAGTTTCTAGAGGTTAAAATAAGCTTTAATGCTGTAAGAAATAAAAATGAAAACAGTCATTCAGTAGCCTTGCACGCGTTCTCCTAAAAGCCATGATGTTAAGTCTACTGTTATGTGGGGACCAGTGCATGGAGTACTGCATGCATGCCATATGTTAAGGGGGTTAAGAGTGTCTGTGTGGCAAACCACTTCCCTCGTGCTAGGCACCTGAGCAGCAGCAAACTGCTTACCCTGTAGGCACAGCCCCGAGTGTGAGGCCATGTGTTGCAGTCCTTGTGCCACGGTCTGCTCCTCAATTGGTTGCTGTAAGCACACTTGGCCAGAAATTGTACTGGTGGCTGCCTAGCTACTGCCTGAGTATATATGCATGCTAACTACACAATAAAATCAGACCTGCTTCCTGCTTAGTCTGGGAGGCCTTGATTAGCGACTCTGCAGCCACACTCTCCTCTGCCCTGTTCTGTGGACCTCCTCGCTGGATAAGAGAGAGCCCGCACACTACGAAATGACAAAAATTTGGTTAAAACTTTTGTATTAGATCTGAGATTGAGTGTGTAGGATCACAATTTTGAAATGGTGAAGCTTGCATATGGCTTCTTAAACTTTCTATGATCTATCCAAAGCTTATCTGAAAGCTTTGTGCATGGTACAAATATATATTTATGTATGTCTGGAAATATTTATAAAATAAACCATGCTCTCACATGAGCTCAAACCAGTTTATTGACAGTAGGTACGCAAGAATGTGTTCAAATTTTACTCAATACAAAAAAGCAAGTTAACGCTAAGATTTCATGGTATTTTTATCTTGGCTTAACTTATTTAACATACAAAAAATGCAGGGACATGTGACTTTATTTAGATTCATGAGGGATCCCTAGGGAATAAGTATGCAACAGAACCATAGGAAACAGGGCTAAAAAGAGGGGAGTCTTCTGCTGCACATAGACCAGGAGGAGGAAAGAAGTGTTGCTGGGTGTGGGGTCCTCAGATGTACCAGGTGTACATCATGGAATAGTCCTAGGCTGAAGGGGAACTCCAGAGCCATCCGCGACAGTGATAGGAGTGGAAGAAAAGAAAATATTAAGAATAGAAAGAAGATACTTTTTCCTACCCCCAATTTCTGAAAATAAATTGCTATACATGATTTTACATGAGAAGAAATGTATAACATAATCTAATTAAGATCCTTGATTATAATTTCACAAAAAATACAGACAATTGCCATATATGGTCACATCTCATATTTACAGTGAGTGGAAAAACCAAGGAAGTAGTGATAAGCTATCATTTTAAAAAGGCAATTTGGATATGAGACTGAACTACTATGCTTTACTTTTAAAACTGAGTTTTGATTGCAATTGACTCAGCGATAAAATGAGGCAAATGGTGTGCTCTGCGTGGGGACTGTATCTCTCTTGGTAGTGGCATAGCTTTCAATGGAAATTACATGGTAGGCAATTTTGAATTTACATTGTGAGGATGTATATGAAAGGGAGACTTTCCTTACTATTGCTTGAAGATAGGAAAAAGGTATTTAGTGTGAAAATGACATGGTTTTTGCTTAATAGCTTCCCACTGAACCTCAGCCAGGTGGAGCCAGAGGTCAAGTTTAACTTCAGCCAACACCAGAGTGAATCAGGTGGGAACTTTTATGGGTACAATGGAAGGACTGAGGTGTACTTCAGCAAGGCTTGTCATACCCCTGCCATGGAGGCAGTCAGAATGCCTCTCCTTGAGTTTCCCTCTGGTACAAACTAAAAAAAAAGAACGTGGAGTGGAGGGAACCAACATTTCATTGTATGGTTTTCTACATTTGCGGAAGAGGAGAGAAGCTGGTCCTCTGCCTCCTCACACCACTTCTTCTCTATTGTTTAAATTTTACTTCTTTCTCTTATTTAAAATTTTGTCTTCTGATTCCATGATTTAAAATTTTAGTGGAAACAGAGGTAAAAATCACTTGAGGTCATATGACTTCACACATTCCCTGCCATTTAAATGGGGTCCATTTTATTTGTGAACAAAAGGTGTTGGGGTTCCATTCTCATTTTACAGATGAAGACATGGAGGGTCTCTGCAAGCAAGGAGTCACTTCCTGTCATAGGACCACTGGCTACTGACCTAAAACTAGACTCCAGATCTGACTATTTATCTTCTGTCACTCCATAATATCCACACCCCAAATTGCCATTATATAGCAAATGCTTTCTTTACACATCTATTGGAAGAAGTGTGTGTGTGTGTGTGTGTGTGTGTGTGTGTGTACGCTCATACCTGTTTGTTTGACAATGGTGGGTAAGAGGATGGAGATTAGTGTTGGCTCTTTGATTTCGGGCCCCTCTTGGTTTTACTTTGCCACTTGTGAGACAAAAAGGGAATAGAAAGACGCCAAACTTCCCTAAGTGTCTGCATTTACCTTCCTAATGACAAGTTTATTTTTCCACATTACATGTTGCAAAGTGGGAAGTAGCTCCCCGCAACCAGGCCTGCTTTCTCTAGCTTGGGCATTACAGTAATTTTAGTTTAGCTGCATCTTTTACAGAATACTCTTATAAAATCTCTGAAGTGGATTTTTGAGAGTCTTTGAATAATTTTTATTGACTGTAATGAGATGCAAATTAGATGAGACATGGAAATTTTAAAAAACTTTAAGAGCAGAGTTACATCTTATGACCATCATCTGAACATAATTGTTTTCACTTCTCCAAATTTTCTTCCAGTTATTATCTGTAATATATACATTTATACTTATAATTAGTTCATGTAAACTTTCAAGATGAATTTTCTACTTAGACATTTTACAGACAATTTCTATGTTGTTCGAGACTTTGTAACTACTTTTCCAAAAGATGACGTCATGCCCTAAATTGATAGCTTATAATTTATTTCAGTATTCAGCTATTTTAGAACAATTAGGTAATTTTCAGTTATATATAATGGTCTGACAAAGAGGTTTATAAACATAGCTCTTTCTTTTCTTTTTGAGTTTTTTTTTTTTTTTTTTTTTTTTTTTGAGAAAAGGCTGATTACTAAGAATGGCCAAAAGAGTTTTAAAGATATTAAAGTATATCTTCCAAGGACAGATTCTATGTTGTGGGACCTGGACTTATACAACTTGGATAAGGGTGGGACTCCTTGGGAAAAAGATATAAAATTACAACCATGAACTTTTAGGGAACTTCCTGCCTTGAAGGGACTCTTCACAGTGAAGGGCTATAAGCTCAACTTGTATCAGATTCACATTCTTAAAGAGTTTCTCTTAAGTATTACATTAACTTTCAACTTATCAATAAAAAATAAGAATACTTCATCCTTGAAACTTCTTGAGTAATATTTCATGATTTAATAATTTTAGCTAATTCATTCAGCATAACCTGGTCAACATAGATAATTTAAGTGCACATTTTTTAGTTATTATTAGAATTGCCATAATCAATTATCTATTACTAAATAACAAAGTGCTTCAAAACTTGTGGCTCATCATAAGAGCTTTATTTTGCAATTTAATAGCCGAAATATTTAAGTAGGAATTGGCTAACTGGTTCATCTGCTCTTTTTTTTTTTTTTTTAATTTTCTTTAGTCAATGGACCTTTATTTTACTTATTTATTTATTTATTTATCTATCTATCCATTTATTTATTTATTTAGATGGAATACTGAGGATCGAACCCTGGCCTCACACATGCCAGGCAAGTGCTCTACCACTGAGCCACAACCCCAACCCCTCACCTGCTCTTTATAGAGACCATGGTTCCCAGTTTGCAGGTAGACTGATCTGAAGGGGTGCAAGATGGATTCACATTTATCTTGTCACTTTGGAGGGAATAAGGATAAATCAGGTTCTGCTGGGACTATTGATAAGAGCCCTTTATGCGATATCTCCAGCATGGTGGTCTTGGGACAGTTGGACTTCTTACAAGGCAGCTGGTTTTCAGGCATTTGAGGTAGAAGTTACAGGGTTTTTATAATCTACATTTGGAAATCCCTGAACTTGATTTTCCTGCATTTTATTATTCACTATGGCAATCTAGATTCAAGAGAAATTTCAACAAGAATAGCAAAGAATTTAGAGGCCATCTGCAATCTACCATAAAGGCTAAAGATTTTTCCCTGATGGTTTATTTCTTACATAAATTATCTGCTCAATAACATCAAATGTGGAAATTTGAACAGAATAACAAAGATTTAAATAGAACATTACCATGGCTTCAAAAAAAGTAAGGAAAGATAGATGCAATATCATTTTGTAATTTGCATAAATCTACTAAATATTCCTTTATTAAAGAAAAAATATTTCTTTACTAGCAGGCTTAAAGTCACTAGTTTATTATGTTTTACATTGTTACAGCCCCTTCTTGTATTCTATCATCTTATTTGTTATCCTTTTTTCAGTAAAATAAGATACCAAATTTTCATTAGCAACTCTAAGCATAGTCATGACAGACAAATACTATAGAAAAGTTGACACTGAAAATAGTTGATATAACAGACATTTGCCTGTTTATATTTGGCATCCACTTCTTTCCTTCTGTGCTCTTCTGTGTATTGTGAGTTTCTAATACCCCATAGATTATAATGCAAGTTTTTATTGCCTTTTGGATTTCAGTTAGATTTTGTTAATGAGTGGTCCTGGAAAGAGACTGGGATATGAAGAAAGGAGGAAGTGACTCATTTCCTGTTTCCAGCTTCTGGGCCTTCCTCCTGCAGCTATGTGAAGCTATGGACTTCACTATCCTCTGGCAGCTCCAATGCCCTTAGCACAGAATTGTTCCTTGGTTCCAGCACCAATGTCACCTCAGATATTATCAACTTCTGCCCAGTGGCACTCCTTCTGTCTCTTCCAGCACCTGTGAGTAACAGCCCCTTTGGCAGATACAGCTCTGTTGAGCAGCAGTTCGTCGGTGGCCCAGCAACAGATACAGAGGGTCCAGACTGTTTCCAGACTGGTGTCAAGCACACCTCATCCTGCTCATCCTGGTACCTACTACCTGCCACATTTTTCATGCTCCCAATATAATCAGGGCTGAGCTTCTTCAGATTTCCAGGATCTCCTTAGTTATCCTAGAAGGGTTAGTGGGCTCCAGGCTTCTACCACTTCCTCATACCTTTAGTTTCCCTACCCTGGAAATAGTAGCTGCTTTCTGCAGTTGTTAATAGCTGGATTAAATCATATTCTGCTTTTTTGCTCTTTCAGTCTTCTAAACATCTTTAAAAAAAAAAGAAAGAAACAACTAATCCCCTCTGTTTGAAATATCTCATGTGGTTTCTATTTTCCTCATTGGACTCTGGGTGATATAGTAGATACTATGTTCCTGCTGGTCTTTTGCAGATAGGAGTAAAATATCCAGTAAGGAAGAATGTTCATGTTAGTGTGGCTGGTGCAATGGAAAATGTCTATATGAGCAAGCTTTTATCAAATATCATTGCTTTATTTTGTGTGTTTTTAATATCTTCTCTTGGTTAGGAACTTTGTACATAGTACCATGTATGTTCTGCAAGGTATGGCTTTATTTTTACAAAACAGAAAGCAAATATTATTGGCAGTAATTCTGATTTTTCTTCTTGGTGTCAAATTGAATTTTGTAACACAAGATGTCACAGAGATCTCTCCTTATCATTCTGTTATTGACAGTTCACAAGCAGACATTCAAAACCAAAAAAAAAAAAGAAGGTTGAAATAAAAATATTTCCATTTTTCTTGGTTTGACAGAAATCAACAGATTTCAGCTTTTTTGCCATTTTGAAGCCATGAACTGCTCCAGAATTTTCATGCCTTTGAATTATCTGTGCAGACTGGGGAATGGAAAAAGGCACTGCCAATTCCTTTTGAGCAAAATAATCAACAAAGAGGAATTTTTATTGTGTCTTGGCTCTTATATTAATTTTCCAGCTCTGCAAAATTTGTGTCTAGAAAAAATTTAATTTAATATCAAGATCAGCTAATAATTGTTTAATTAATTTTTGGCTTTTAAATATTATGCATGTGCTAATTAATAGTTAAAATATTAGAATCAAAATGTTTTGAATAAAAAATGAAGAAAGCTGTTCAAAATTAACATTTACTTTAGCATGATTATGATTATCTTTGATATTCAGCAGGAAAAAATAATATGACATAACATATTTAAATAAACATACAAAATGGTCCAGATTTAGTTTTTACAACTTTAATGAGTGGTCCTGTGGCTCTAATGGGCATATTCTTATGTCAGATTTGATAACTATCTTTTTATCTTTAGACAGTCATTTATTTATAGTAATCTCATGCCCTAGGTATTCTTCTTTATTATTAAGTAAATTTGAAATTCAAGAGTCTGGCCATTATTATTAAGTAAATTTGAAACTCAAGAATTTGGCCTCAGTCAAGCTTAAGATTTATCCATTAAAGCCAGTTGGGATAGATATAGAATGTGGCTTCATGTGACTGTCTGCCTCTGTGAGCTTGGAGGTCAAATGATTAAAACTGATATCCAAGCTAGGTTATGAGTGGGTTATTCAAATCTTTCGAGAATGAGCTTTCAGGAAGGACATAAGGACAACAAGGAATCTAGAATGGCAGTAGCTATCAGATAGATGAAATTCAAGATAATTTGGGAAACAGAAAACATTTGTGATTGTCTGGTCTTCCCACAATGAAGCACTTCAATCCTTTAAGACAGCACTGTTCAAACTGCAGTTAAAGAATATAGTTTGAGGAGTTATCCATTTCCTATGAGAATTCACACAGTTTTTGTTGTTATTTTGGTGCAATAGCATTCTGCTCATGCTTGATGACCATCTTTTTGAGAATATGCAGATATGTGTGACTGAGTGGGTACTAATAAGTGCTGTTCTAATTATATAAGAGCAACAAAATAAGGTCATGAAATATAAAAATAATTTATGTAAATGATAAATTGTGTCACAGTTCATTGTGAAAGGGACAGATTGGCAGAGGCTTTTCTATAATATGTGGGAAAATTGAATCATATGGCATTTGCTAAGTAATAACATACCAGACTCAAAAGGACTCTGAGTCGTATTGATCCCCTATTTATGTTCTAGTAGCAATTTCATTTCAACAAAGCTATATCACTCATGAAATTGTTACTGTTGTTATTTTGGAAATCAATTAGTAGTTTGAAAAAATTAATAATGTTGCGATTGCATATTGCCACTATTATAAACATGAAATTTATGACAATTTTAATGTAACAGTACATTAAATATTTTAAAAAACTAAGGCCATTATCATATTTTTCTTTTAATAAATGTATATGTATCACTCAGGATTGAGAAGTGCTATTTTATTAAATTGACTACAATTTGCAGAACCAAAGTCTGTGGAATAAGAGTTATTTCCTTGTTTTATGCTATAGTAAGAAGTCCCCAAAATATCAGTGACTTAAAGTATCAAAAGTTCATTGTTTGCTCATGCTCCATTTCCCTTGCTAGCTTTTATGTGAAGGTTGTAGTGATGAACTTAACCTTTGTTATCTCTAAGAAACCTATGTTTATTTTTTTTATTTTTTAATTTTTTTTGTAGTTTTCATATTTGTATTTTATTTTTTTATTGGTTGTTCGAAATATTACAAAGCTCTTGACATCTCATATTACATATAATAGATTCAAGTGGATTATGAACTCCCATTTTTACCCCAAATACAGATTGCAGAATCACATCGGTTACACATCCACATTTTTACCTAATGCCCTATGAGTAACTGTTGTATTCTGCTACCTTACAGTAGATGGGGTAGAGAGAGAAGATGGGAGGGGAGGGGAGGGGAGGGAGGATAGTAGAGAAAACCTATGTTTAAAAATGACTTGTTCCATGAAAAATGTCCAAAACCATTTGAGGGTCTCTCAGAGATGTTTACAGGTTCTTTCAGGAACATCACGACTCATTTCTACACATGGCTCATTAGGTAGAGCTACCACAGGCCTCCCTGACTACCAGAGTGGCCAGAAAGAATAATCCCACAGGTTTCCAGAAAGGCTGAGGTGTGCAAGGCAGTAATGATTATCACAAAGGTAGTAGGAATGTATCTCTTGACCACAGAGATTGGAGTGTAGAAGGATACAAATAAGAAAGTCTGATGTACTTTCCAGGATAGCTTTTGTTTTGTTTTGTTTTTGGTTTTTGGTACGGGAGCTGTAACCCAAGGGCACTTACCACTGAGTCCATCCTCAGTCCTTTTTATAATTTTATTTTAGACGGGTCTTGCTGAGTTGCTTAGGGCCTCGCTGAGTTGCTGAGGCTGGCTTTGAATCTGCAGTCTTTCCGCCTCAGCCTTCCGAGTCCCTGGGATGAGTGCACCACTGCCCCAGGCTTCTGGATAGCTTTCTGTTATGAACTAAATGATATGTATCCCCAAAATTTATATATTGACACCTTAATATCAATGTGATAGAATTAAGAGTTGAGGTCTTTGGGAAGTAATTAGGTCATGAATGAGGGTGGAACCCTCATGGGTTGGATTAGTGCCTTTATAAGAGGAGGTCAGAAGTAGCTCTCTCTCCACAACATGAGGACATAAGAAGACAACTATTTGTAAGGCAGAAAAGGACCCTCACAAAGAACCTGATCTGGCTGGCACCTTGATCTTAGTTAGCCTTTAAACCTGTAGAGCTGTGAGAAAAAAATGTTTGTTGTTTAAGATACCCATAGAATTTGTTTATAGTATTTACCACATGATTTATAGTATATACCAGTATATGTTTGTAGTAGCCTGCAATTATTAAGGCTGATTAAGTCTGTGTGTGTGTGTGTGCGCGCACATGTTTGTGTACTCCAGCAGTCTTTCCTATTTTGGTCTAAAACTAATAGATGATGGGATTTAAATATTAATCGGTTATGATTTTGAGAACTTTCACACTGTGTTTGACAAGTTTTTTTAAAGAAGGCCATTTATGTTAGCTATGTATATACCATAATGGCAATAGATTTGGAAACTACTTAGTAAACCTTCACAGACTTCCATTGATTTGCTGCAAATGACTTTTGATCTGTTAATGTAGTTTATTTCTTTTTTAGTTTTCAAGAGGGAAATTAAAGAATATTTTATAATTTATTCAATATTGTTTACATTGTAGGATACTTACACCAATTCACTTTAGATATTAAAATTATGTGGAGATGACTCTTTTTGTATCTTTTAATTTTAATAATTTTAATATATCATAAAGGAATCATTCTTCCTTTTTTCAAACACAAAAATCCAAGTGTCTCATACCACCCCTTTGACATATTTGTTCTCTTCATATGAACCCTCTGAAAGCTTCCACATAGTATTTTAATAACACTCCCAGTGGATTTAAATATAGGCTGAGCTTCCATTTTCAGTATGTTTGACTCTTATTTACCTATTTTATTGTTTTACCCACTCCTTTCAATATGATGCTACACTTTTTATGATGTTCCATCCTGACCACAGTGTAAATTCACACAGCCTGACTATTATTTTGTAATTAAAACAATAATTTCTTTTTAACTACTTAGTAAAATTTAGTAAACACTTCATATTTTTCAGGCCAGTTTTCCCATGAAAATCTCCTGAACCATTTAGAATGCTGTTAGTGGCAAATGCCTCTTGGTACTAATATTAAAAAAACTCAGAAAATATCTCGGTTAATAGGTCCCTTTCACTTTATAAGGATCAAAGACATTTTCAGGTTATGAGAGGGTATGGAAAGGCCAGATGAGGAAGTAAGGAAACAACACAACCTGAGAGGCCAACACGTTAGTCTTCCCCGAACTGGAACAATTCCATTATGTTGTACAGGGGCTCTGCTGCTTTGTGTTAATTCAGCAGCAGGCTCCTCAGAAGAGCTTCACAAGGCTTTGTATACGAGGGTACAAGGGCATTCTCCATGTGTGATTCTGCTTAGTCATTGAAAGCATGGACGTAGGGGCAAGATTCTTGAGATCTGGCTGGTACTTGCTTTCCTTCCTAGAGGTATGATGTTGGGTAAGTTCATTAATCTTTGTGAATGTGTTTCCCCAACTACAGAACATAGGCAATAATATCACCTGTCCCAAGCATTGCTGTGAGCATTAGAGGCAATGACAGATGCAAAGTACCGAGGACACTGCTTGGCACAGAGTATGTTCAGAAATTGCTAGTTATTATTAGTTACTGCAGACTTAAGCTAACCTAGTTGGTTCCTTCTCAATCTCTTGTTTTTATTATCTTTGATTTCTATTATTCATTTTATTAATAATTTTTAAGTGTTAAAGGTATTTTTAAAATTTTGTTCTCCATTTTCCTTTTATAATAAAGCAGAACAAATTATTTTTATAGATTGAAATATATGCAAAGGAATGTTTCTTTTTCCTTTTGTAGACTGTAAATTTCATCACATTTTTAGCTACACCATCTAACCCCATCTTAAGAAAGTTCTTTATTTTTTATTGCTTTTTTTTTGTGATTACATGCTGTGTTCATTCATTTCATTCGGCTTATGTCACTCTAATTGAGTTTACTTGGATACTATTTCAAAACCAGAAGATGTATTTTTGAAAAATAAATTTTGTAATGTGCCTATAAAATTCTTAAAGTTTATAATGGATAATTAGATGGAATATTAATTGAATTTAAATGAGTGATTTCTTTAAGTTCTTATAGCATATAAGAACATATGTTATAAGTTGTAGTCCTCTGTACAAATAGCCATTTCTTGTTAATTCCAATTCAGTTTTCCTGCCTCTTATGAAGGCTGACACTATCCTTCACAATCTTGGCAGGAGGTTGAAGAGAAATGTGTGTTCTACACATCAGACAACAGGGAGAAAGTCTTTATGAGTTACCATGGAAGGGCCTCTCACCTGCTAGTTTCAAAGTTCAAGATGAAGATTTTTCTGGTCCTAAGCCTTGGTGCAGTAATGTTTAAATTGCACGCCCTCATTATAAAACTGATTATGATTTTTCTTTGAAGAAGAAGAAATAATATTAAATATTGGTCATTAAAGATAATTTCTCCAATTTTCTTTGGAAAGCATTAACTTGAAATATTGTCTTTCATAAACAGAGTCATTTAAAAATTGTTCCAGGGGAAAAATGATGTCATTATTTTCAAATATTTAATTAATCCTGCTGGAAAATATACTCCTTATAGAGAAAAAACTCTTCTTAATTAAGACAGTGTTGCTTCAACAGTGAAAATATTTTACCATAAATCACAGAAATCTTGAATGTCTCCAACATCTCTTAACGCACAAGGAGCTGAATCATATTTTTCCTTTTCTACAGCTCATTCTTATGAGCAAAAACTCAAGAAAGAGCATGAGCATAATTATACAGACATAGATGCAAGAAGTTTGGCAGACTGGGTTGGAAGCTAACAAAAGTTCTTTTCTGTTTGCTTCTACTTTTTCTTTTTTAGCAAAGTAATTAGCAAGGGTTTTATCCAAGAGGGAAAAAGAATAGAACTTGTAAGTTACATGGTAGTGGAAGAGACAAGAAAATTGTCTCAGAGAGTGAAGGGTGGTTAGGTGGAAGGACATAGGATTTGATATATTCTTCACTGAGTGTAGCTGAGGGTTATGCCAAGCTGGTGTCAGCATTAGACAGCAAGTTGAATACTATCAAATTTGGAGTTTTTCAAATTTGAAAAACTCATACCAGTATGATAGAGCAAAAGCAGGCTTAGGAGTTGAGAACCAATTATTACAATGTTGAACAGTAAACTCTGAGCAGATAAGGAGCTAAGTGATGACATGAGATGGTGGCAAATAGTGCTAAAACTATTAAAAGCCCTTGACTTGAATAATTGGTGGCATAGGGATATGACAGAGAGGCAGGGAGCAGAGTGGGGTAGGAAAGGAGGCTAAAATATAAATTGTGGACACTTTTACTCCAGATGAATTTTAAAATGATTTAGTTGTATATGATTCTTCTTTCTACAAAATGAATCATCACAAACTTAGCAACAATCTCTTAGTTCACTGTTGTGCGGAAAGCAAGGCACAATAAGACTGGGTCCTCTGTTAAATGGAATATAGGGCCAAAATTAAGGTGTCAATCTGGCCAAATTTATCTTTGAGAGTTCTGGTGGAAAACATTCTTCCAAGTTCATTCTTGTTACTGGTAAAAATTAGTTCTTGCAATTGTAAGATGCAAGTCCTTGTTCCCTTCCCAGTGACAGCCAGGGGCCACCTTGGGCTCCTGGAGGTTGCTTGCATCCTTCACTACAATGCCCCCCAATTCTGAGGCCATGTGCAGAAAATTCCACTATTTAAGGGTCCACTTGACAGAGCTGAGTACATCCATAGGAATTCCACTTTTTTTTCGCATGATATATAACATAATCATGGGTGAGACATCTTATAATTCAACCCACAGTCAAAGGAAGGGGTTAGACGTTATTGAAAGTCACCAGGCATTATCTTAGAACTCAGCCTGCCACATTAACCAAATCCAATTGAGTTTCTTTCTCTTATGCTTGATTTGGAAGAATTTACATCTTCACCAAGTTCGTGCTTCATACAGTTCAATTGAGTTTGTTTTGTATAAGATTTGCATCATTAGTTTTCATAGCTATTCTATTGTATTGGTATTTTTATTCCATTAATGAGATTATTCCCCATTACATTACCTAATTGATTGATCACTGGTCTTTATGTATTTACCTTTTATTTGGCTACCTAGACTTCTCTGTACTTTCAGTAGTCTGTTAGTTATTCTTTTGGATTTGTTAGCACTATCATCATAATTCCCTGAGATATTTTTTCTCTTTTGAAATGTTTATATTTTCATTTTTTTCCTTTTCATTGCCTTAGTTATGAACTCTTTGTAGTGTTGGAGAATAACAGTAATATGGAAACTCAACATACTGTGCATTTTAGACTCAGCATATCTAAAATTTTAGCATTAATTGTGATATATGAGGAAGATTTCTGGTAAATATTTTTTATTAGGTAAAATATTTTCATCTATTCCTAGATTGTTGGCATATTTTAGCAAAATATTTTTCATAATGCTATGATGATCATAATTTTCATTTATTAAATGAGTGTCATGATTGAATTAACATATTATCAAATATTTAAATAGGTATTTATTCCTAAGAGCCCAATTTAGTTAACATGTATTATTCATCTAATATATTTGTATATTTCATTTGTTAATATTCTATGTATAATGCTGAACCTCATATTCATTTGGACTTTATTATAATTTTTGCTGTCATTATTATTTTTTTCTATGCTTAAGAAAATTCCATTATTAAGCCAGGCACAGTGGCACATGCCTGTAATCCCAGTGGCTGGGAAGGCTGAGACAGGAGGATTGCAAGTTCAAAGCCACTCCTTAGCAAAAGTGAGGTGCTAAGCAAGTTAGTGAGATCCTGTCTCTAAACAAAATACAAAATAGGGCTGGGGTTTGGCTCAGGGCTCAAGTGGCCCCAAGTTCAATCCCCGATACCCCCGTCAAAAAAAAAGAAAAAAAAGAGAATATTCCATTATTATTTATGATTTGAAATAGTTATAAGGATTTTATTGTTAGAAATTTTTGTAGAATCTGATATAAAATTTCATTAGCTAGATACATTTTTAACATTTCCATTTATTTCATGTTTATTTGTTCATTGAAATTTTTATTTCTTGAGCTCATATTGAACATGCACACATACTTAGAAAATTATTTTAGCCTAGCCTTCCAAATTTATTAAAATATAACTTGTAATTTTTCAAAATGATTTCTTAGTCTTTGAACCTCTAGTTATATTTTTCCCCTTGATTTTTAATTTTTTTATTCTAGAAATATTTCTAAATATGTGCTAATTATTTTGGCTTTTAAATAAATCATCTTTTGGCATTTATGATATATATATATGTGTGTGTGTGTGTGTGTGTATGTATACACACATATACATATTTGTCTTCTTTCTAAAAGTTATTTATACTTTCATTGGATTGAGGTGTTTTTTTTAAGCTTATTCAATATAAAGGTCAATTGGTTTATTTTTAATATTTTTTGTCTTCATATGCATATTGAAGCTCATAAATTTTTGATGTATACTTTCTATCACTATCTGGACTGGATTGATATTTTTATTCTTTCCTAAATAAGATAGAAGTTTTACTTTTTAATTAAAAATTTTAATAGACTCCTGATCAAGATGATTGATTTCAGTCTTTGGCACTTTCCTTTCTTCTCCAAAACTACTAATACACAGTTTATATTAAAATGGAAAACTAAAACATCTCTGGACCCCAAAGCGAAGTTGACAGTAGATGGACAAGATTTGGAGGAGAAGTACAGAGTGATAAGTTAGTTGAAGCCACAGATCTACTGCACTTTGTATATGAAAGCAGAAGACTGGCAGCAAAATCTAGGTGTTATTATGTTAAGTCTAACATGATCTGTGAGACAGAGGACCAAAATCATTTGCTGATTAAACCATTGGCTGATGTGAGTCACTAACTCCAAAATTATGGAAGCATTTTGAAAAGAAAAAACTTGTTGAATCCCCTCTGAGGCTTTGAATGTTAACAGTATGCAACCTAGGAAATTGAGAATTTTCTGAAAGAACCTCCAACTAGGAACTGAAAGAACTGTTCACCAGACCCTTTACATGGCTGAATACAAAACTGGACCAGAAGCAGCAGCATTGGTAGTGGAACATAGAACTTGAGGAGAGAGACCAAATGGACAAAACACTTGCCCATTAACATAACCCTGGAAGCCAAAATCCTAAAACACAGGAAGAAACAGAATTCTAAGTAAGACGGTTAACATAGCCATCATGATTAAATAAATTTAATCAAACAAATTAATTTTATGAAATAATCCAAAAAATTATGTCAAATTTTAAGTGATGGAATATTTTTTTTTCTGTAAGACAACAAGACACTATGCAAAGGATAAATGGATATAAAACAAAAAGCATCAATCAGAAAATTTTGAAAAATATAGTTAGACTAAAGAAAACCTAAAATATAGGAAAAGAAACTAGAAATTAACGCTGATGAATCCATTCATTAAGAACAGAGCACAAAGGAAAAAAGGACATAAAAATTAAGTAAATTAGGACAATGAAGATTAGAATATTAATTCCACCAGAGTTGCAGAGAAAATATTTGAAGTCATAATGGAGTATTTTTCATTATAAAAGAATAATGTGGGGCTGGGGATGTGGCTCAAATGGTAGCGTGCTTGCCTGGCATGCGTGCGACCCAGGTTCGATTCTCAGCACCACATACAAACAAAGATGTTGTGTCCACTGAAAACTAAAAAAAAAATAAATATTAAAAAAAATTCTCTCTCTCTCTCAAAATAAATAAATAAATAAATAATAAATAAATTAAAAAAAAAGAAGAATATGGGTTCTCAGATACAGTGAGTATTCTAAGTACTAACCTGGAGGAAAAGGTAAATCTACATAGGTATACTCCATGGTGAAACTAAAAATAGCAAAGATATAGACAAGTTCTTGAAACTTTTGTGGGAAAATTAAAATGACTTGAAAAGGAATGTCAGTTAGATTGTGAATGATTTCTCAGTAACATTAACAGATTCCAGAATTTATTTCAAATGTTGAAGCTTTACAACTATGAATCTAATGAATTTAAGACAAAAACATAGAACACAGTAACACTGGTGAGTGTAGAATTTTAAAAATGTGACCATAATTTTAATCAGTTATAACTGTGTGTGTGTGTGTGTGTGTGTGTGAGAGAGAGAGAGAGAGAGAGAAATAAAACTAACATTTTGGGCAACAATAATAAATTTTTCGATGAGAAGAGATTGTTATGCTCATTTTTGGTTTTAGAGTAGTAAGAAATTTCAAATAAATTTAGATTGTCACGAATATTTGTTACTAGGCAGGTAAATTGAGGACTTTAAGTTTATCACAGCTGGGTGCAGTGGCGCAGCCTATAATCCCAGCTGCTCAGGAGGCTGATACAGAAGGATAGTGAGTTCAAAGGCAGCCTCAGCAATTTATCAAGATGCTAAGCCACTCAGTGAGACCCTGTCTTTAATAAAATACAAAACAGGGATAGGGATGTGGTTCAGTGGTTGAGTGTCCCTGAGTTCAATCCCTTGTATCCCCACCCCAAAATAAATAAACAAATAAATAAACAAACAAATAAATAAAAATATCATCACAAAAAAGAATAGAAATATGATGTTTAGAAACCTAAGAAAAGGAACAGAAGGGAATATTGAAAATTTCCTAATTCAATGAAAAGGAAGAAATGAATTAAAGTAATAAACACAAACTGAAGTGCTAGACATAAATAAAATTCATTTGTTTTAAAAATAATTTTGAAAGGATAGAACTAAGTTATTTAAGAACAGAGACTTTTAATCAGTGTGAATTTTTGTGTATAGATTTGGAAATTGAGAGTTTTCAATTTTACAATCAAGATACAAAACTATTTCATCGTTATACAACTATCCCTAGTGCATGCACGCCATCTCCTCTACCATCCTTATTCCTTGCAACCTCTAGTCTGTTTCCCTCTCTGTGATTTTATTATTTAGAGTATGTCATATAAAAGAAGTGATATGGTATGTGACTAAATGGATTGGCATGGCTCACAGAGCATAATGACTGAGCTATATACAAGTTCCTGAAGGGACCAATAGTTTATCCCTTTGTATATTCCATGGTATGGCTATGCCATGGTTTATTTCATCATTTATTCATTGAGAGACATTTTAACTCTTCAAATTTTAGGCTATTAAAAACAAATAAGCTATGAACAATTGTGTAAAGACTTTTATATGAATGCATGTTTTGATTTTTCTGGAATAAATGACCAGGAGTATCATTGATAGGCCATACCATATATTATGTTCATTTCTTAAAGGAAATTGAATAATGCTAATCTTTTGAGCTGAGTATTATTTTAGCCCCATTTTGAAAGTAAGAAATGAGAAGTATGGTGATTAGCAGCCTTGTATTTGAAGATATTTATATTTAGAATGGAACCTGGCACTGCAATCATCAAATATGAGATTTGGGAAATTCATTAAGCCTGCTATGTGTGAATTTATGTCTTATGTGGATTTTTCAAACTTTTATTTTTTTATAATTTTAACATTTTTCATCTCTGTTGAAGTAAAATTGTAGGATTTTTTTTTAAATATTTAAGGCCTACAACATGATGTTTTTTAATGTGTAAACATTGTGAAAAGAAATTAAATCATAATTTAAAATAAAATGGTACTACTCTCCAGATATTTATAAACTAAAAAATATACTTTGTTAATATATTTTAAAGTAAACATTTAGTGTACTTCATAATTTTCTCTCCAGTTTACAAATCACCAGATATTTAATATCTAATTTGATTTCCACACCTGCCCTGAGTGAAGACCACAGAGCATAGAGGTTCAAGAGGTAATTACCCAAGGACATCAGGCAAGTCAGTAGGAGAGCCTGATTCCAACACTGACCTCTTGCTTTCATGTTATCTCTTTGCTGCAGTTTACAATGGAAAGATTTCTACCAGCATTTCAGCTGAATCTTTGTAATATTCCAAACAGTTCTAAGGGAATTGATATAAGATACCTTCAACTTCACTATTAACAAACTTATTAGCATTAGATTTTCTCACTGGGGCCACGAATTATGTTAAAATGCTATTTCTTTGTCCAAAACAAGGGCAAGAAGGAGAAATAAAGGAAAAATCTAATTTCAAGATTTAAAGTAAATGACAGCGTACTGAGATGAGAAACTGCAAAGCTATCTAAAATTTTTCTCAAGTGTTTACTGATAGAACTATTAAAAATCTAATATATGAATATAAATATACATGTATCATTTTTGAAACCATATACTATATATGAAGTTATATGAAAATGGTGATGTTATGATATATTTAAAAACGTAGCAGCTTATTTTATTTGTTAGATGCAGCTATCTTTGAAAATACTTCAATATAGATGTATTTTGTATCACATTGCATGAAATTTCTTTTGAAATCTGTTTTTGTCTGCTATATTTTAAAATCGATGGCCCATTGAAAAAAATACAAAGACCAAACTTGATTGAATGCACATAACGATTTTGTATACATTCACAGAAACTTATTTTGTACCAGTGATGACAGATTTCTTTTTAGTGACCATTGGAATAATGGGTAATTTGAAAAATAGCACCCTCGATGCTACATCATATATCAAAATAAAATCTAACTGAATTAAAAGTTTAAAAAAAGAGACGTTAAAGCTATAAGGAACTAGAACTTCATAAAAGTTAGTGCTTGTTTGATTGCAGGTCTTTCTAACCATAAACATATCAAAGGAGGGCAAGTTAGAAAAATTTCATTAATTGGCCAACATAAAAAAAATCAGAATACTGTGATTGGGAAAAGGGGAGGAAGAGAAGGAGAGGGGGTATGGGGGCATGAAAGATGGTGGAATGAGATGGACATCATTACCCTAGGTACATATATGACTGCACATATTGTGTGACGCTACATGGTGTACAACCAGAGAAATGAAGAGTTGTACTGCAATTGTGTACAATGAATCAAAATGCATTCTGCTGTCATATATACCTCATTAGAATAATTGAGTAATTTTTTATAAGTCAGAATATATGCTATAAAATACAATAAATTAAAAGAACTGACAAAATGTTAGAAGATTGTATTGGTGATATGTGATATATAAGACACAAAATATTATCTTTAGTGTTAGAATTTTTCTTAATTTCTTTAAGAGAAAACTATGAAAATGGAGATAAGGCATTTTGCAAAACAAAAAATAACTATATATATATACATATATATGTATATATATATAGTTGTAGATGCACCCAATACCCTTGTTCATTTATTTATATGGTGCTGAGAATAAAACCCAGTGCCTCACGTGTTCTTAAATGATCTACTCATATTCATTCTCTGAAAACTATAAGTTAAGTTGTGCAAGGTGCTGATAGGACAAGCCTCCTCAACATGATTGTTACAAATAAGCTGCAATCTTGCTTACCATCAAGTCCTATCTGATTCTTTGTCTTTCTACACAGATTGCATGTGTGCAATGTCATTTAGTTTTAATAATCCACCAATTCTATTCAGAACTTAACTTTATGAGTCATGCCAAGTGTTGGGTTCCACAGATGACTCAGGCAATCCGTGCTCTTCAGGAAGTCACACTGCAGTGCTGAATGTTGTGTTCCTTCATCCATCTGATTGTCAACTTACCGATTTCTTTGAAATCATAAATAAGCCAGTTTTTTAAAACCTGCCTATCAGAATCTGCATATGTAAAGGCACATAGTCATGGTTTAGAAATATTTATGTAATGTAATTGGTCCTCCATTGAGAATAGATTTCCTCAGCCCCACTTTCAGAGCTACTTTTCCTATCGGAGAGAACAATGTTCATCTCAACTACTCACTTGGTTCTAAAACAGTTTTATAGCAGCATTTCTGGAATGGGTATACTACCTTTAGAGACTACTGGCTGATTGGGTCAATATTATATGTGGCCAGAACACAGGATCACATTGTCTGCTAGTGCCAACGTTTGGTGAAGACCATTCGAAGAAAATAATGCTGGGCACATGCACATTTTTATGAGTAGCTGAACTCAGTCTCCATCCCCAATGCACTTTTGTGGTGAGCTAGAAAATTCCACCTGAAGCACAGAAAATATTTTGCCTAAACTATAGGTAGAATAGGGTTTGTGCTAAAAGCATGCTTTACTTGCTTTAATATCTAGAAGCATCTAGATCTAGATATGGACCTCAACAAAGCATAATGAGGGAGAGAGTATTTGTTCTTCAGGCTTAGAGCACAAATGGTCTTATCTGTGATTCATAGGCTGTGCCAGGAAGGGCCATGCCACAGGGAAGAGAAAATTAGTGTTTTCCTTTATCATACCGAAATCTTACGTGAAGCACAATGTCCCAATAAGTGCTGGCCAGTGGAAGATTTGCCTAGCAGAGATGGGCAAAATGAGGTATATTTTATCATGTTTAGTAATATGGTTCAGACAAAACAAAATGAGACACGTTCTCATCTCCTGGAAATGATGATTTACGAACTTTCAATATGTGTGTGTGTGTGTGTGTGTGTGTGTGTGTGTGTGTGTGTGTATGTATTGAAATCTCCTGTGAGATTTTTGTAAAAATAATGTTTGGAATGTTTTGATTCTACTACAGATACTTGGGAGGGTTTCTGGGCCTCTATTATTTTAATCACCAAAGTTGATTTGAATGCAGAGGAACAATTGGTAACAACCATGATATACTAAACTGGTTAGGGTAAGTGGTCAGAGGGTAGCAAGAACAGGACAAAGCTCCAGGACATAACCCAGGAAGACCCTGACCTGGCACCAGGTGGTGCTATGGGCTCAACTCTGAGCCACCTTCCAGTTTCCCCAGCTGATCCCAAGGAGCCCACCAGCTGCCACAGAGCTGCCAAGGGGCTCAGCCCAGCAAAAAGCAACTCCTGACATTGAGTATTCCACCTGCTTTAGATGAAGGTGAGATCGATAGGAAAAGCTTCTTCTTGGAAAGATTTGCAGTCACTTTGGACTTTTAAGTGATGGGGTTCAGTTTTAAGTTGATTTTATGAAATGAAAAGATGCTGAGGGACAGTTCTGTTGATTTTTTTTTAATATCTTTATTTTATTTTGTTATGTGGTGCTGAGGATCGAACCCAGTGCCTCACACATGGTAGGCAAGCACTCTACCTCTGAGCCACAATCCCAGCCCTCTGCTGATTCTTTTCAGGAATGTATTTCATTTGCTGTTTCTATTGGAATTTAACAGTTAAAAGGAGGATAACAAAATGTGATTAACTTAATTATTTTATTGGATTATAATTACATTGAGCCTTAAAATCAGTCGTTCCTGTACAGAGTGTGTGTGGATGTGTGTGTGTTTGTGTGTACAGGAACACAGTGGATATATTCAAAATGTTTGTCAGAGAGTATTTTTCTTTGGGTCAAGTAGATTGGGATTCCTTAATTAATTTCTTACACTAACAGTGGGGCAAGTGTTGTCTGAAAACTTTAATTTTACTGCAAAAGGACTGATAAAATCTAATTAGAAAACACTATAGCAATTTTTCAATTATCCTCTCCAGAGAGATGGAAGGGTTCTTGTCAGATTGAATAATCAATTAAGATTAAATGGCAATTAATCTTGTACAGAGTTTATTCTGTCTTTTCCAATATTTTTTAAAGGATCTTTATCAGTGATGTCTCATCACTCTGGCTGAAAGTCATCAGAATTGGCACAGATAGGAAAAAAATAAAGAAAATAGACAAGAATTACATTTTAAGCAGCACGTGGTAGTCATTGGGGACTTACAGTACTTAATCTTTTAAAAACTTTATTGAGATTTAATTTACATACTATTATGACCACTTTTTTGAAGTAAATATTATTATCCTCCTTTTATTAATTAGAAAAATGATGCTCAGAGCAATAGATTCATTTCTAAGTGTTGCTTGGAAACAACTTACATCTGTTTAATTTCAAAGACTACATTCCTTCTACTTCACAACCATGACTAGGCTTTCTTTTTTTTCTTTTTTTTTTTTTTAGAGAGAGAGAGAGAGAGAGAGAGAATTTTTTTAATATTTATTTTTCAGTTTTCGATGGACACAAGATCTTTATTATATTTTATTTTTTATGTGGTGCTGAGAATCAAAACCAGCGCCCTGCGCATGCCAGGGGAGCGCATTACCACTTGAGCCACATCCCCAGCCCCAGGCTCTCTTTTTGACAGGAGTCATGGCAATGGACAGTAAACTTTTCTGTAAGGAGTAAAGAATAGGACATAGGTTCCCAGGGTAGGTCTGACTGGAAGTTATTTTTAATCCTTTGGGAGTGGGGGAGTTAGGTTGGGGTCTCAACCAGCTGATCATGAGAAGCCTCTGGAGTGGGCCTAGTAAGCAAGGTTGTTTCTAAACATTACATCTGAATAATTCAGAGGGAAGGACAAAAGGAAGGGAAAGGGAATCACCTTGTCAGGCAGCTTTTATATAGTATTTCCTTTGATCCTTAAGTGCAACATGAATGTGGAGTTATTATATGCTAATAATAATACTTAATTTTATGATTTTCACAGATGATAAACAGAATCCCATAAAAGTTTAGGAAAATTTCCAAGTTTGTATCCCAAGATCTGAAACAGGAGAATTCTCATTTCAAAGCCTTTGTTCATAAGAAAAGAAAAAAGGTGGTAGGCATGGTGGCTCACACTTGTAATCCAAGTGGTTTGGGAGGCTGAGGCAGGAGGATCACAAGTTCAAAGCCAGCATTAGCAATTTAGCAAGGCCCTAAGCCACTTAGCGAGACCCTGTTTCAAAATAGAATATAAAAAGGGCTGGGGTATAGTTCAGTGGTTAGGTGGCCCTGGGTTCAGTCTCTGGTACCAAAAAAAAAAGGAAAAAAAATTAGAGTCAGGAACAACCAGTAAGAGCTCATGATTTCCTGTTCATAGTTCTTTGAAATAGTAGAATGAAGCATATAAGAAAACAGATACAGAATTAGTCTCAGTTCCTTGGAAATTGAGGGCCCTACAGTTTCAGCTCCATTAGTCACACTGTAAATCTGCCTTGGATCTGCTCCTTCCCAGAACCAGTCGTTGACCTTTGTACCTTTTGTAAACTAGAACCAGAAAACTTATCTTGCATTGAAGGGTGCAGGGGGAAAGTAGTTAAAATCAACAACTATTATTACACAACAACTGTCACATCTGACAACTCATGTAACAATTAAACTTGTTCACTTATCAGGAACAGGTTTTGCAGCTAATTTACCTCCAAGAATTTGCTAGGAACACATATTGCTTAAAACTGACCTTGAGAGACACATCACTGGGAATATTTTATGGCAACAGAGAGGGTTTGATAACAAACTCATTAAATGTTCTTTATAAACAAAGTACTAAAACCCTCACTCTATGGTCAACAAAAATTGCTGCCCATATCACAGCATAATAGACTGAGGTAGAATGGTCCTCTGCCAGGGCCTGCATTTTGACTACTTGTTCTAAATGTTCACAAGAGAATATGACTCCCATCTTTAATTTTAGTTGATTGTTTGGGTCTTCAAGAGAAAGAGCTGTTCTGGATTTTTAGAGTTGGAATGTCCAAGTCAGTGTGGCTTGAAAAGTGAAAACAAATTCAGTTAAGAGGAAGTTAGTGTTTCACTAAGTTGAGGTGGTCTTTCCTGTGCTTTAGGAACTCATCTGAAATGTTTTCCTATATTAGGATAGGGAGGTGAATGGCTGCTTAGCTGGACACCACTGCTCCCCATCTGTCCAGACAGAGTTGCCTCTGGGGTGAGATAACATCAACACACATCAAGACAGAATTCCATGAATGGGATTTCCCACTGAACATACTGTAAAAAGACACAGGGACACGGCTGCGATGTTATTCCCAGTAGTCGTAGGCTTCTCTCCACTCCTCTTTCCTGGTAATGCTGTGCTTCTGCTAAGTGGTTTAACATGTGGTAACTGAAAAGCTTGCAACTAATCATGTTTTCCTAACTATGGTCACTGTTAGAAGGTAGAGAGCCAAATTTGTGGTTCATCACTAGTAAGTGTACTGGAACTTACAGCATGTTTGTGCAATTATTTTTATTTTGATCTTCCTACCAACTTCCTGAAAATGTCACTTCAATTTTTTTTCACTTACTTGTTTTGTTTTGAGCTTTTTACTGAAGAATAAAATGCGCTTGTTTCAACTCATGTTATTTGAGTATTTGCAGGTATTCTCAAATCCTTTTTAAATCAAGGAAAAGTGTGTGAATGTATATGTATGTGCACACACATGTAATATGAACATACTGAAGAGAACTCAAATAATAAAAACAAATATCTATTGATAATCAATTATATGCTTAGGTTAATATTAAAATACTGCTGATTTACAATGGATATTTATCAGAAATCTATATTATGATTTGGATGGGAGGTTTGGAGCTCATGTGTGAGACAATGCAAGAAGGTTTGGAGGAGAAACTATTGGGTTATAGCCTTAACCTAATCAGTGAATTAATCCCTGATGGGATTAACTGAGTGGTAACTGGAAGTAGGTGGGTGTGGCTCGAAGAAGCCATTCATGGGGGGCATGGCTATGGGTATATATTTTTATCTGGCAATAGGAAACCTCTCTCTCTGCTTTCTTATGGTCATGTGAGCTGCTTCCCTCCCCCACACTCTTCTGCCATGGTGATCAGCCTCACCTCCAGCCGGAAGGAATAGAGCCAGCTTTCTGTGGACTAAGACCTCTGAAACCGTGAGCCCTCAAATAAACTTTTCTTCCCCTACATTTGTTCTGGTTGGGTCCTTTAGTCACAGCAGTGAAAAAGCTGACTATAAACCTCTATAATGCTCTTTAAAAGTTTTAAAATATATTTTGGAACTCAGAATATAACCTAGGGGTGCTTTACCACTGAGCCACATCCCCAGACCTTTTTAGTTTTTATTTTGAGATAGAGTCTCACTAAGTTGCTGAAGCTGGCCTCAAGCTTGCGATCCTCCTGTCTCAGCCTCCCAAGTTGCTGGAGTTATAGGCTTATGCCACCAGGCCCATCATTACAATGCTCTTTTAAATATTTCTGTGTTCATGGACTGCCTTCTGAACTTTTGAAAGATGCCTTATCCATTTTCCAGTGTTGATTATGGAGCTCTGCCCTGTGACTTGGAAGGCAAGATGCTAAACACATGCAGTAAGGTCAAAGCAAGTAGGACTGACATTGCCAGTGGACTTCACATCCCCAAGAGCCCTTGCTTGGTGTGTGGTGTGATTGCTGGGAAGCACAGAGCTGGAGACCACTATAGTTTACTTTCACTGGATGCTAGGATTAAACATTTTATCATTTTTGCTTTCAAGTCTTAAAATCTAAGTTGTTATTACTTTTGCCATAACATAGCACCAAAGTGTTAAAGAATCTCATTTTATACTTTATAGAGTTCATGTAAATGGGGGAAGCCATTCTCATATGCTTCTTCTTTCTTATGAAGTTTAGAATCAGGCAATGGCAGTTGATTTTTCTAAACCTGCTAGTGATGAACTTAAACCTTAGGCAAATCAATTAGCCTCTCGGCAACTTGGTTTTATCATCTGTAAAACATTCTTTCACTTAAAATAATGCCTTTTTCCCTTCTTCATGGCCACCTGTAATTTCAGCCATTCTCTGGGTGTGAAGTGTTAGGGTTGTCAACCCTGTGAACCAGGATAGCTACATAATTTTCAGGGCTTGGTGCTCAATGAAAATATGAGACCCCTTGTCACTTCCTCTGGAAGAGAGTCTATCACTTCTGCAGGGAACATGGTAGGATTCTTTAGGATTCAGTGTCCTTAAGTTGAAACATTGACTTTCTTTTAGAATAGCTTTATATTCTTGGGCACACAAAACCCTAATTTCTATTTCTTTAAAATGAGAATAAATATAATTGTTGCAAGTAATAAATGTGGTTATCTATACATGGTATTAAGAGAAGGGAAGCTCTCAAAAATTAATAGCTCTTATGATTATATTATTATTATTTTTACTTGATACTGGGGATTGAACCCAGAAGCACTTTAAAACTGAGCTATATCCCCAGTTCTTCTTTTCTTTTTATTTTGAGATGACAGGATCTCACTAAGTTGCTGATACTATCTTTGAACTTGAGATCCTCCTGCCTTAGTCTCCCAAGTTGCTGAGATTTCAGGCATATGCCACTGTACCTGGCTGTTTTTTTTTTTAAATAATAATTATTTTTTAAATTTTTAGATTTTTTTTTGTGTGTGTGTGTTCAGAGTCTTGTACACTTTTTCTTCCAGGATGAAGTTTCTGGGGATGTTACATCAGTAAGCTAGAAATACAGCAAATCCTGACTTATCATTTCTCTGTTCTTGATTTGTGCTCATTAATGTGACACTACACTGCACAATGATTGTAATTTTCCTGAATTAGTTCTGCTAATAATGGAAGGTTAATAAAATATAAAGAAGTGATAGGCATCTTGACATGGTAACATTGACAAGATGGTGTATTGATAAAGTGTTTTGAGCTCTGGGTTAGAGCCATCATAGAAATTATTGTGAATTATTAATACTGCCTAACGCATCATCCCTGCTGCCCTACCTGGATAATTGTCTAAAGTCATTTTATTATTTCTTGGGGAAAAGTGAGCGCTGAAATTTGCCCTGCCAGGCTGTCTGGTCTTTGAAATATTTGATCAGAATAATTAGAGTAACAAATATTCAAACTACTTAATAACTGGTGTTAGAGTATGTGTATCATCAATTATATGGTGTCACCAGCTCATTATAAGGTGCCCTGGGGTAATCCAGTAAGGACACACACCATGGTAATGTCCAACAGTATTATCCCAGGTGAGTATTATTGCTAATTTTGATTCCTTTTTGGACCATTCAGTCTCTCTTAGTCAGTTGCTTTTACATGTTAATGTAGCATTTGGGTAGGTTTGGTTTTGAGGGGTGAAGGAGAAGTCTATTGATCCAACAATGGCTCTACTGACATTTTAGACTCTGCTGTCACCTACAAAAGTTGTAGCCAATATGGTCATGATTTCATAACACATAGATCAAGAGTTAAATGCAGCACAGATCCTATGAAGAGTTAAAAAAAAAAAAGTATGTTCCATGGCAATCAGAGAGGTTTGAGGTACTCAAAGACAAATTGAAAAGTACCATGAACTTGCCTGTGGCTAGCAATAACAATTTTCACTGTATAAAGACTACTACAAACACATTAAAGAAGACATTTTAAAGAAATAATTCTTTTAAAAGATATAGTTTCCCTTTATTCTTTCCAAATACCATATCCTTTCCCACCCACTTCCCCCTTCAAAAATACCTTCTCAGAATATTTATTAAGTTGTAGATTTGATGAATTTCCCCAGTTGCTTAAGGCATAGTTCTAATACTAAAATAAATGATGGGTAAAACTTTGTTCATTAGCTTTTTGAGGAAAAAAATAATGCATCATACAATACCAGAATAAGTCAAAGGCACATCTAAAAGAATGTATCCTGGATTAAATGGACAGCAGGCAGCTCTTTCCCATTTACTCATTCCAAAAAAGACTGATTCATGCTTCTATAGACAATACTCCCTGTATTCACATGAAAAAAATATCCAGATTTAGCATCTAGTACTCTGGGGTGTGTGTGTGTGTGTGTCCATGTAAAGAAAAATCAAGAGCTGGAGGATTTGTTGGGGACAGTGGAAATAAGGAAAAATAGTTAGCCAGGCGAGAAAAAAATTCCCAAAATGGTTTTCAGAATATGGTTCTCAACATGTGCCCCTGAAATCCATAGCATTAGCATCAATTGGCAACCTTACTAGAAATGTAGATTTTTAGATATGTCCCCAAACTTTCTTGATGGGAAACACTGGGGGGGGGGTGCGCAGGTCTAGCTGCTGTGTTTGATTAAATCCTTCAGGTGCTTCTGGTACAAGTTTAGAAGAACAGCTCTGGAAGACAGTTAAGATCTGCTTGGGTGACTGAAGGAAAAGGCAGCTCCACAAGGAATTACAGCCAATGACTACTTAGGGCCTTTGCTTCTGAAATGTAATTGTGACTCAAGATCACATCTGTGTCAGGCACCTGTCCTGGCTTTCCTGTTGTTGAGGACTTCTAACTTTTCTTCCTGGGTTATGACTATTTTTGTTTTTTTAACACCAAGAGTTATCTGTTTCAAAGGAATACTGGGTCTAAATTGTTCATTTTTGCTCTTTTCCTCACAAGAAATGAAAGAGTTGGTTTTCTATTTAAAATGTACTTTATCTATTTAAAAATACTTTTCTATTTAAACATTTTTCCCTTTCATCTTAATTTGATTTGCTAAATTTTGCTGAAGGATTTGAGCTCAGTTTTCCTGCTTAAAGTCTTGACTACCTATGGTAGTGCTAAATACTCAAAATTTTGAACTTTGTATCTGGTGGAAACCAGCCACAGAATTTTTAAAAAGCTGCCAGGAAACTTGAGGTCTCAATGCAATTTGCATATTGTATAATCCAATTTTTCAATTAAGCTTTTGATGTAGTTTTCCCTAGCAGGAAAAAAAATGTTATTGAACCATTTATTTTTATTTTTATTTTTTTAAGCATGCCTAACCTTGTGAGATAATTTTTGTTTATTCATCATATTTGCAAAACATGCTCTTCCCCTTCCTTGCCCTTTCTTTTTCTCCTCTTCTTCCCCCATCTTCTCCTTTCTTCACCTCTCTTTTCTTTCATTTTGAAAAACATACATTATTTTCTTATATACCAAAAAGTACTTTAGATTTTTAAAAAATCAAATAGACTTGTTTAATATGAAAGTCAAGAATTTGAAAGAAGAATGACAAAAAAAAAAGGGGGGGTGAGTTTAAGGAAGAACTCAGCACAGAAAGGAGTGTTTCTCATCCTTGGAAGTGAAATGGCAGGTGGGGTGCTCTTGGAATGTACTGTTGGGAACCTGAGTCTGGGTTAGGCCTATGGCCTGGGTGTGGTAGCTATAATATAAATAAGTCAAGTAATTTTTTTCTGGGTCATTCACTTGTCATTTGACCTGGTGGCTTAGTTATGCTGAGCAGCTGAGACTTGTTTTTCCATCTGAAAATCAGATGCTAAATATGTAGTTCTGCGCGTTGTCACAGGACTAAGGGAAACCCTACATGTGGTGAAGGTGGAGTCTCAGCAAATGAGCATCCTGTGTCTAGCACATGATTATACATTGAGTTGTGATTCATCTGTTGAATTCAATCTGTTGAATACTCTGTTGTATTAAAATACCATGATTTGGGCTGGATGTGATGGTAAACACCTATGATCCCAGTGACTATGAAGGCTGAAGCAGGAGGATTACAGATTTGAGGCCAGCCTCAACAACTTACCCAGGGCCTAAGCAACTTAGTAAGACTGTATCTCAAAATAAAAAAGTGAAATGGCTGGGGGGCTGGGGATGTGGCTCAGTGGGATGTGGTTTAGTGGTTAAGCATCCTCAATCAATCCCTGGTATAAAAAAAAAGAAGGAGGAGAAGGAGAAGGAGAAGACGAAAGAAGAAAGAAGAAGAAGAAAGAAGAAGAAGAAGGAAGAAGGAAGAAGGAAAGAAAGAAAGAAAGAAAGAAAGAAAGAAAGAAAGAAAGAAAGAAAGAAAGAAAGAAAGGAAGAAACAGTTTCCTGTTAACATAATATAATGAACATTCATCTGTAATATCTCTTTTTATGCACATATACAAAATGTGACTAGAATAAATAACTGGAATTAGAATTACTGGGTACTAGTTTGCAAACATCTTTTCTAGATAATATCAGATTATTGTCCAAGTACCTGTTAGTACTTCTTCTAGGAAAGCATAGGATTTCTCTTTGCTTTGCAGTTTTGTTGATAATTCTTGTTGCCAGACTTCAAAAGTTTTGTAAATTTTATAGGTGGTAATTTTGTTTCATGTGGTTTTATTTTGCTTTATCTAATTACCAATTAGATAGGACATATTTCATTTGTTTTCTTTTTTGAGAAATGCTTGTTTAGATCTTTTTAAAGAAATTTCTTTAGTGTTGTTTTAATTTTTGTGAGTCTGTTATTTTAGAATACAGATATGTTATTCTTTATCAGTCATGTGCTTTGGAAGTCAAATCTCCCAGTTTGGGGCTTGTGTTTTTACTTTTTGTAAACAATATCTTTTGACTTAACAAGATTTCTTATTTTTTCATTTTGTGATTGCCTTTGTGTGCGTGCGTGTTATGTGTTTGTGCTTAATAAATACTTTTCAGGAGGCATTCTCTACTTTGCCAATTCTAAAGTGTTTTTTTTTTTTCCCTTCACATTTTGAAATCTAAAACTCTTGGAAATGATTTGTGTGTGTGAGTAAGTGTGTGTGTGTGTGTGTGTGTGTGTGTGTGTGTGTGTTTGTGTGTGTGTGTGTGAGATGAGGTTGTGATTGATGCAATTTCTTTTCAGCATGTACAACCAACTATATCATCACCATTTAATTAGAAATCCATCACTTCCACACCACTTTGCATGGCCTCTGCCAGATAACAAGCTTTCTTATGAGTGCAGGTCTGCTTTTGGAATCTTCATTCTGTGCCCTGAGTCGACTTCTGTTCTATCTCTACATTGTCTCACAGAACAGTTAAAATTAATTCTGATAGATAACACATTATTTCCATTATGCTCTTTTTTTTGGATTTTCTTGAATATTTGCCCCTCGATTTTCTGTATAAAAATTTAATTAGCCTAAGTGTTTACAGATGCAGCAATGTTTCAGAACAAGATGGTTTAAAATAACATGCTGTATACAACAAATATACACGATCTTGATTTGTTAATTTAAAAATAAAATTAAAAAATAAAAAAAGATCTTACACATGTATACACAAATAATGTGATTTTTCTGGTAATTGCATTGAATATAGAGAAGAATTTGGGAGAGGATTTTAAGGTTTGTATATTTAGTCTTCCAACCATCATATTAAGAAGGTCTATTTATTGAGATTTCAACTTACAATTCTTTTTTTTTGTTGTTCTTAGGGTTTCCATTAGTCATTTTTCCATTAGTCATTTTTTTTTATGGGCTCGGTAATGTATTTCCAGGTTTCCTTGTTGGTATAATACATAATCTGAACACTTTTCAACAACATGATAATACATATCTAGTCCATTATCCTACCAGAAGTAGAAGACTTATGTAAAGTATTTTTCAATGCAGTTGTCTATTTAAATATCTATTACTATTTTGAATTTGTTTCTTCTGCCAATGTGTATATGGATGCTTACAAAAAACACATGTCTATTTACTTTTAGGTGGGAAAATGGTAATCTGTGAAATAGCCCATTTTTGGTCAGGAGGAACTACACGAAGTAGAGCTGAAGGAAATTTGATTGACATGGAAGGAGAAAACCTCTCAAAAAATTGCAATATTACAGGTACAGAAATGTATGACTATTGTAATTTTTCCATGTATGTAAATCAGATCCATCATCAATAGCTACTGAATGTGTACTTCTAAAATCCACCAATAAGTCCTGAATTCTACCTCCTGTTAGAGGAGATTAAAAGAATTATAAAATCCTCTTGTTATCACAGAATTGTTCTGGTATTATTGAAGACATGCAACAATGTACAGCTTATAATTGGATTATAATAAATTTTATAAAAAGGCAAAAATCATTAATAAATGAGTAGTATATACAACAAATAGAATGAATCTGGGGTAAAAGAGATCTTTGGAAGATGGAGGGATTTAAGAAAATTTCCTGGGACAGAAAACAATGGAATTGATCCTAGAGAAAAAAATGAATTTTAAGAATTAAGAGTCATTGGATTGAAAATCAGTGTAGAAATAAAAGAAAAACTACTTTTATTTTCTAATTTTTAATATGTAACACTTTAATGTATAACCATTCTACAAATATTAAACCAAAAAGTTAAGAAGTTTACTTGAATATTTTTCTTTCTTTCTTTTTTCCTATAGAAACTTGGATGATTTGATTGCCCTAATTTTCTCCTAATTATCACCAGTTTCACAAAGTCCCCAGATTCTTTACTAATATTTTCCTAGAAATGGCCAAGTATAATTCACTCTAAACATTAAAAAAATGTCTCCAACATTGTGGGATATATAGAAATTCTTTATGAAAATGAATATTTTAATGTGTTATAATTCTCAAAACACTCAGTTTCCAAAGCAATAATATGTCATTGTAAGTTCACAAAAGTTCAACAAATTCCTTCAAACACTATCCAACAATGGTCTGTTTTTTCAATGTTCCTTCTTTCTTCCTCCCTCTCTCTCACATACAAATTCAATGTTATTAAAATTTATCAATACAACATTCTCAGAAAATAATCTAAAAATTTTTTGCTGCCTGTCTAATACAGTAGACTGTTTTATAAAATTAGACCTACTGTGTAGGGTCTAATAATGTCTAATCTAGATAATTGAATTCCTTTTGTTCATTTTGGGAAGATGAAACATAAAATAGTAAGGCAAAAATGAATACCAGTCTAAGTCATTTTCAAGGAAATGTGTTAAATGTATTACTGTCTGAAGTGTTTGATATTTGTTTAGTTTATGTACAATGATGTCTTTAGATAAAATAACTCTACCTTTACTCAAAATAATTTGGCAGAAATTTTCCTTGTTCTTATTACATGAGAATTTGACCAAATTTTACATTAAGTTTGTAGCAGCTACTAGGCTAGAGAGCAAAAAGCAAAATGAAAAGTAAATCTTGAATTTTTAAGCTATGGGAATAATGAGTCTTGGTTGTATCTCAGATTGCCACCTTATTTTTGTTTTGTTTTATTTTTATTTAAATAACAAGAATGGCAAGACCCAGGCTTGCTTTGCAATTGGCCAGATGCTGTCACTCTTCAAGATGACAAGGCTTTGAAAGTTACAAATCCATTCTGGAAGGAACTATCTGCTTCTAACCCATTTCTGGATGATATAACTCAGCTAAGAAATAACCAGAAGAAAGAGAATATCTCCATTTTGAAAGAAGATCCTTTTCTTTTTTTAAGAGAAATTGAAACTGGAAATTCTTTTGATTCCTCTGATGATGAACTTGATGTGCATCAGTTGTTCAGCAAGTCTCCCTTAAGGAAATCAGGAAGATCCAAAAGTGTTTCAGAACTTCTGGGCATTTTAGATGACACCACGAGTACTCATCAGAGTATGCAAGACTGTGACCAAATCCTAGCACAAGACTTAGAATGGCTTCAAAATGATCGAGAGGCTTATAAAATGGCTTGGTTAAGTCAACGCCAATTGGCTCGCTCCTGCTTGGATTTTAATACAATGAATCAGAGTCCTGGATGGGCCCAAACACAAGTTGCAGAGACCATCACAGTTTGTAAACTCAACCACCAAGGAGGGTCCATACAGTTACCTGAGTCAGACATCACTGTCCATGTGCCCCAAGGTCATGTAGCTGTGGGAGAATTCCAAGAGGTATCTCTAAGGGCTTTTCTTGATCCTCCACAAATGCTTAATCATGATCTTTCATGCACTGTAAGCCCTCTGTTGGAAATCATATTAAGCAACCTTAATATAATGGAAGCTGTTTTGTTAGAAATGAAAATTGGGGCTGAAGTAAGAAAGGATCCTTTCAGCCAAGTGATGACAGAAATGGTGTGCTTACACAGCCTGGTCAAAGAGGGTCCTTTCAAAGTATTAAACAACTGCTATGTTTATAAAGACACCATCCAAGTCAAGCTGGTGGACTTGAGTAAGGTGATGTATTTAGTGATTGCTGCACAACCTAAAGCTATTCAGTCATCACCTGCCACCATTTGGGATTACATTCACAAAACCATCTCAATTGGAATTTATGGCCCCAAATACATCCATCCCAATTTCACTGCTATTTTCACAGTTTGTGGACATAGCTATATGCCAGGAAAGCTTACAATCCCTGACATTAAAAAGGGTGGAAAAAGCACATCTCCGGTTGTATTTCAGCTCTGGGGAAGGCATTCGTTTTTGCTTGACAAGCCACAGGATTTAAATATTTCTGTGTTTTCATGTGATCCCGATTTTGAAGTAAAAGTGCAAGAAGATGGGAAACAAATTAAACAAAAGCAGTTGGAATCAGGTGAGGTGGTTCATCAACCAGTTTTCTTTTCTTTAGTGGACTGCAGAGAGATGCACTTGTTTGTTTTCCGTGTTCAGGTGGAGCCTCCTAATGGTAGACCAGTTGCACAGTTCTTTATCACTTCACCTGATCCGGCTCCCAACCTAAAAAGGCTCTCAAATCTGCCAGGTTATCTGCACAAGGAGAAAGAGGACAAGTCCACGCCTTTATTCTCATCAGTGCTTGTTAAATATCCCACATTCCAAGATAAAAAATTGAACTTTACCAACTATGGGGTAACCCTGAAGACAGTGCTCAGACAAAGCAAGATTGACTACTTTCTGGAATACTTCAAAGGGGACACGATAGCTCTTCTTGGGGAAGGTAAGGTAAAGGCCATGGGGCAGTCTAAAGTGAAGGAATGGTATGTGGGAGTCCTCAGAGGGAAGATTGGACTTGTGCACTGCAAAAATGTCAAGGTGATTTCAAAAGAACAAGTCATGTCTGTGTCTGATGGTATCTTTACAACCAGGAATCTTCTTGAGCAAATTGCCCTGCCCTTTAAAAAACTGACTTATATATATTCAGTTGTATTGACCTTGGTGTTAGAAAAAGTTTATGACTGGAAAGTTTTAGCCGGCGTCCTGGGGTACTCTCCTCTGGCACTGGGAAACTTTGATCAAATGCAAGCAGACAAAGAATCAGAAAAGGTTTCTTATGTTGTCAAGAAGCTAAAGGAAGATTGCCATGGAGACAGAAATACAAGGAAGTTTCTTTACGAACTTATTGTGGTGAGTATTGCTTGATCATAGTAATTTATTTACCACAGAAAATTTTATTAACTTTTAAGCAAACATGTGACAGAAGAAATATATATTTTTTAAAAAAGCAGCTTCACATAAGTCGAAGTCACTTCATAACAAATATAGAACCTATCCTAAAAGATCATACAATTGGGTTTTTTAGATTTGAGATTCAATTGTGATTTTTCTCAGAAAATAAGGCCCCAAAGATTATCTTTTAAAGGGAGATTGAAGGTTCTGTTTGTGCTGGGCCTAAAACTTGTAAGACATTTTCTTCTCTTCCTCTCTCAAATATTTAGATAGCCCTAAAATATCAGAATGGCTCCATAATGTGAAAGCAAACTTAAACAAAACTAACCTGGCCATTGCTAGAGGTCTACTTTTCAGTGTTTTTCTTTTTTCAAACATTTAATCAATGTCCTTTACTTTAGCATTTTTTTCTTCTTCATGCAATACATTATAACCCAAGCAATGATATTGGTGATTCTAAATCCTATTTGAATAGGAGTCTCAGGATCAACATTTTTCTGCATGGTATTCATCCCAGTGGAAGGCTCAGGGGAGAGTTATAAAGAATTGTTTTGTCTTTGAAGTAGAAATTCAATATTTTGTTAAAATATCAAGACCATATTTCTAAAAATGATTGAACTATTTATTTATAAACAGTAATGATGACAGCTAATACCCTCTTGAAACAAAGCTATATGTGTGTTTGTGTGTAGAAAAAAAAGTTTGTATAGGTACATGTGTTGGAGTGTGTACTAAACAAATAACAACAACAATGACATTACACATAACAATGAAAAATGGTGCCCTATAGGAGATGAGTGAGATTATCCAAGGGGGTTCATAACAGAGGAGTAAAGTTTTAAAGTATAAAAGGAGGAAAAAAGGGGAGCTGCTCACCTGGCATATGCAAAACCCTGGGTCCAAGCCTCAGCACCACATAAAAATAAATAAAATAAATGTATTATGTCCAACTACAATTAAAAAATAATTTTTAAAAATGAGGAAAAATAATTAGAGAAGAAATTTAGTGTGTGACATTAACAATAATTTATATATTAAAGGAATAAATATTAAAAAAAAACTTTTCCTCCCCTTCAATATTTTTGACAGTTCTAAAATGAACCACGAGTAGTTAAAGTTTAAAAGGCCCACTATCCATTTGGTAAGTGGATAGTTTTATTATGATATGCCGCAATCTCACTTAATCTGGGCCTTTGGAGACTGAATGTTAGAGGCCACGCTGCCTGGTGGAAGCTCACATGCATTTTGCAATAGTATGTTACCTCTCAGAGCTCACATTCAGTATGTACTGACAAAAGTTTGAATTGAAATTACTCTTTCTTCAGTGGAACTCTTATTCATATTGGCCCAATGACCTAAAAATTTAAGCCTACTCATACCTGGGCATTTTGGTAGTATGATAATTAATACAGTACTTTGAATGGCTACATAGAAAATTCTGGTGGAGAACCCATTCATAAAAGTAGGTCCCAAGGGAGCCCTTAAACTTCTATAGTGCCTATGCAGGATTCAAGACTCCTGAATGGAAGGCATAAGCTAGGCCATCTCACAGGAAGTGAGTGAGTGTGAAGTAGGGGCACATTCTTGTCTCTTCAACCTCTCTTTGTGTGACAAACACACTCCCCCCGCCCTTGGACTGTATATAAATTTGAAGAACTGGCCAAATTAGGAAATTAAAGAGTGGCTGTCCTTATATACTTGACACTCTGTGAAGTCCTTCAGCATCTGATTTAATCTTCGTATTTATTAATCATTGGACAGTGGTATTAACACTATATCCATTTTTAAATCATTATTTTCTATGGCTGCATAAAAAATTTTCTATGGCTACATGGAAAATTCTATTGAATAATTCATTTGAAGTCTTATAGTTTGTGGAGACAGATTTTAAACTCAGGTTTTATGACTTCAAGCAAAAAGATTCTTTTTGCTAAAAAACAAATAACAACAACTGGACTATGGAGCAGTAAAGCCATTCCATATTACTAAAAGTCCTTCAGGGTCCTGCTGACTTGGATTGCTTCTCACTGAGGCTGTAATTTCTCAATAGAAATGCATGGCTTAGTCTAGTCTTTGTATAAAACCACAGGCAGCCCTTCTATGTGTATATTTACATGGGAATAAACACTTTGAAACTTCAGTAGTTACCTAATTTGGTCATTCATTTGTACTTATTGTACTGTGTTTGTAGATAACGGTTCCAAGTGCCACTAAGTAATGAGAAGCTGCTAAATACTTTATTCTTGTTGTTGTTTTTCTTTTTTGCTTATTTGACCAGATAAGAGAATACATAGATATAATCACATTTTAAAAAGTGTATTCAAAGCAGAACAGCAACTAACAGAATTGTTTGAAACATACATGGTGAGTGAAAAAGTTCAGATGCCTAAAAAGGAAGAAAGAGTGGTGGTTTTCCATTTTGCATGTAGAAGACTGTGTTTTATCTTTAATACCTTATGGTTTATATTTAACACAATTACATTACTGGAGGGAGGTATTTGGTTATTTTTAAAATTTATAAATGTCATTAGCTTCGTTCCAAGCCGGAGTACCTGATTCATATGCAATAGGCATGATTCTGGGAAATTTTAGATTCTTGTGGAGGAAGAGTGCTGGAGATTGAACTCAGAACCTCACACATGCTAAGTATGTGTGTTGAATTTGTGTAACAGTGAATCAAATATTTAGGTTTCAGAAAACTTAGTTATATGTGTGGTGAAAAGAAGGACTCCAATTTCTAGAATAAGTAATAAAAATTTTAATTGAAAGGAAAAATCAAAATGAGTTGTTTTTAATTATGATATATAATTGCTGCTGCAGGCTCTGCTAAAGATAGACTGTCAAGGGTTGGTAGTGCATCTTCTCCAAGAAGCTGTTATTCTGACTTCAGCTGTCAAACTTGGAAAAGGCTGGAGGGAACTTGCTGAAAAGTTAGTAAGACTCACCAAGCAACAAATGGAGGCATATGAAATTCCTCACCGTGGAAAAACTGGAGATGTTGCTGCTGAGGTGAGATTTTTTTTTTTTTGTATGTCTAATTTAATAGTGAAAAGTTGCAGAACATGTAAAGAAAATGCAATCAAGACCAGACCACATCCATGGATTTACTGGGTACAAATATTCCAGTGATGAGCATATATAAAATATTCTGTATCTTTCAAATGAGAAGCATTTCAGAATACTGAAGTTTCAGAAAATATTCTCTATTATATTAAATTTGACCTGGTAGAAGCAAAATGTATGTTCTCCACCTCCTTTGGGGGCATAGAGTTCATTATTAAGGTTTTGAGGTATTTTTTTTTTTTTTTTCTGTGAAACAACTATTCTAGCTGGGTGATCAGGACAAAGAAACCTTTCCACAAAGAGTGAAAACGCCAGAACTCCTTATCAGAATCCCAACAGCTGCAGAAAGTGTCAGCAGTCCAGCTTCCAAGTTCCTGGAGCCTGGGTCTCCATCAGGGACTCCAAATCACTTTAGCCAGGAGGAGCTAAGAACTGAGGACTTATTTTCCCCTCGTAAACTACATTTATCTCTGTAAACTGTACAGGTATTTCTGATACTGTAGTATCAAGTGTTTAGTAGATGAGACAAAGACCAAAAGTCATTACAAAGGGGAAAAAAACAATATTATGAGGAATGTGCTCTTCAGATTTGAATATTTCATTTCACTGACTAAAAAGTTGTCTTATTGAAAGCACAACCTTTTCCCCACCTTTTTTTTTCTTAATACTCTATTTTTGAAGAGTTTTCTTGAGAATAATTGGAAAGTTATTTATTCTATCAGCCTCCTTAAGCATCTGGCTTCTTTCTAATTGTTTATAGTTTGTCTTCCCCCAATCTTGATGGGAACCAACCAACAGCACACTTTTCCATTATTTACTTTTGCATAGCCCAAATCATAAATGTCTAAGTCTGTGCCTAGGGCTGATGCATACTCAGAAGAAAAGAGGAAAGCCCCTAGCTGTTCTCCTAGGGGCTATAGTTCAGTTTCTTGTGATTAATACTAACAATCTTCACTCTGAACATGTTATTAAATAGTTAGAAAAATCCATGGTGTATAAACTAAAGCCATTCCAAATAACCTATAGGGATTTATACCTGTTAGGCCACTCAGACTAACAAAGAAATGTATGCTAATTTCTTTCCCTCTAACCAAAATAGCTGTAAAAGATTTTATATTTGGAAGGAGTTGATTCTTAAATATGATACATTCATAATTCAAGTAGTGGATTTCAGAACACACAGTTATTAGTTCCAAGTAGGGGATGCAGAAGGAAGGAACCAGCATTAGGACAGGGAAGAATCCAGGTTAGTGATTCTGGTGCTACTTCTGTTTCCTTTATTTCACTTCTTAGGGGTATATGCTCCAAAATTGCCCTTCCAAGTGCGTCAGTGCCCTTACTTGGGATTTTTCACTGATTTTGTCTTCTTTTCAACTTCTCTCTCTTGCCTTTGTTCTATCTTTATTGTGTTTAATGGACATATATATATATACCAGGCAGGGGTTCTGGAAATATTTTGAAAATTAAGTTTTTTAATAACAGCATAAGCTTTTAGCAACAAGAAGAAAAATCTTGTCTTTGGAGACATATGAGCCTGCCATTTTTTTAAATTAAGCATCTCCCAAACTTAAAATTAAGAAATATTTCTCAATTTCTCTATATAATTCCTACATAAAAACAAAACTATAAAGCTTAGAATCTGATTATAAGCAAAATACATTTTTCAGAATATTTATTTTGAAAACTGTACAGGTATTTCAGCCTGCTAATACTATAAAAAGATTCAACTCTTGCCAAGGTTTTTCTGAAAAAGTTCGTGCAAATTCACTGAAGTTTTTCTGAGGATATTTAGAGATTAAAATATAGAGAAGTAAATAAAGTATTAGAAAAATAGACTATTTTTTTTTAAGTTGGATTTTACGAGGGAATGTGGTAGGGATTTGGGGAATTTCTGTGCTAATCATTTTTCTTTTTTTTTTTTTTTTCTTTTTTGGTACTAGGGATTCAACCCAGGGGGACTTAACCACTGAGCCACATCCCCAGCCCATTTTTAATCTTTTATTTTGAGACAGGGATTTGCTAATTGCCGAGGCTGGCCTCCTCCTGCCTTAGGCTCCTGAGCTGCTGGGATCACATGTGCGCACCACCATGCCCAGCTTGTGCTAAAATATTAATAGGCCTGGGGAATATTATCATATATAGCAATAATTTCTTTATAACACTTTTCCATTGGCTACCTGCTTAACAATAAAGAAAATGCTCCTTCCATAAGGTTCAATACAAATTTGAAGTCCCCTTAGCCCACTGAGCCCCACCTATATGTCTCTGGAGGATGCTTCATCTGATGTACCACATTAAGCCATCTTTCCTGTGGAAGTCCAGGGAAGCCAGCATTCCTAATCATGATATTTTATCCATCTTAGAAACCACTCAGCACGCAAAGGTGTATTTTAATTAGTCAATGCAGGTCTGACTCTCTTTTGAATCATTTAGGAGCATTCTTTATTCCTTTTCATTTTCTGACTGGCAACTGGATTGTTCATGGCACTTTTTTCTAGGTCTACGTTAAAGACTTGAAAGTAGATGATCTTCAAATAGTCAATTTTATTTATTTATTAAGTGAATGAAAGTTTCTACATGGAATTCTTCCCACTTGTTTAGCATTGTTCCCTTGTATCTATGCCCTCAGTGTTTTAATCAGTGATACACTTAGCATGTTTTCTAGGTCTCTCAGTTCTCACCATTGGTTTAGGAACTACAGAAATCAGCAACAGAATGAAAAATTTTTTTTCTATTGAAAGTTGAATTGAACATTGGTTTGGGAATGGGATAAACTGTCAATATTTGAATAACAAGTTTTTAAAGAAATATATTAGTAGATGAGAATGATAATAGTTACAACTTATTGACTATTACTGGATGTCTGTTAATCATGAGCTTTTTAATTACAATGTCTCATTTCTATCAACAATCTTTGTAAGGAATACATTATTACAATCCCATTTATGCCTATACAAAATAAGTTTGAGCACATTTGTATAATTTTACCCAGAGTTACATGGTTGTTAAGTTACATAGATAAAATTCAAATCCACTTTGTCTTATACAAAGTCCTAACTAGCGTGCTAGGTTGGTGATGATAATGATGAATTACTGAATTTAGAAAAGATTAAAGTGGCCAGGAACAATCAGGGGACATGTCCTAGTTCTAAAGGATGAGGAACATTCAAATAATTGGAGAGGATTGGGAATTCAGAATTTCTGGAAACTAGTCAGTTCTAGAGACCAATGAAGAGAAGATGTGAGGGTTCACCTTAATAATCATTGGGAGATGTGGTTGGCACATATGATGGGGTCAATGCAGAAGAGTATTAAATGACTTCCAAATCATAGAGATTAAGCTTCCTGGCCTGAATTCCAAATCCAAAGTGTTAGCCTAGAACACTGAGCAAGTGACTTTTGTAGGACTTTCTTTTTTTTTTTTTTTTTTAGTAAAATGAGGTGGATAATATTATCTTATTTATCAGATGTCAAATTTTTGTTGAGGATCAAATGAGTTAATATATAAAAATATTTGTGACAATCACTTTGCATTGTTGGGGATCGCAAATAAGTCAAGATGGCACCTGGCAGTTTGCCAGGAGGAGTGGTTTGTGAGGCAACGCCACCGAGCCATTAACATGGTAGAGATTCCTTATTGACTGATTGCTGTATCTGGATGATGTTAATTGAGTCAAGCTGTGTGTAATCAGTTAGATATATATACCTCTGCTGCTCTGCAATAAAGCAGCTCCTGCTACCTAGGGAGCCTACTACCTTGAGTTCGCGCTCAGTTCCCGCTGAGTTTCCCCACAATAAAGCAGTTCCTGCTTCAACCTTCAAGTTGCTTGTCACCTCCCGGTTATTTGCCCAGCCGGACTGCAGCATTGCATATTGTAATCACTAAATATGTAGTATCTGTTATTTTGATGAAGAGGAAGAGGTGAATTTGACCACTTTATGATAGTGAGTGATTTTGGAAAAGAGAATAAAATATAGTAATTTTTTAGTAATATGATTGAGAAAGAATGCAGGTGAGGAAAAAGTCAGCAATAATTTTAAACAGTCTGAGAAACTGGCAGAACGTTAATGCATGGAAAAAAATGAGAAAATGTCTTGGCTGATTAGCTTTTTCTTATGGGCTGAACATTTAATTTTCCTTGGAAAATCTCTGTTGCAAAAGGTAATAAGAATGTCCTTAGAATAATATGTTTTTCTGGCTTATGTGTAATTCCTGGGTCTGCTTACAGGGATATTGAATTGTCTGGTTCTGTTTCTGGACCTGGCTTAGTTCTAGCCTTGGTATTTATACCATTTTTTTTTTTTTTGCAATGAAAAACATAGTTTCTTTTTCTTAAAGAAGAGAAGAGTCTTATATGGAAATTCACCTAACCGTGGTAAAATGTATAGAATAATCTCTCAAATCTTCATTGTTCAAGCTGGAAATTAGACACAATGATATTAGATAATTGTCATCTACTTTGTACAATTCTTTACTTGTTGCTGCTATCTTCAGTTTCAAAATTATACTTGGCTTTTTGGAATGATGGAACAAAGAAAAAAGGAATGAAATTCTTTGTTAATGCATATTATTCGAGTGGCCTTTTATTTAATTCTATATCACGTGTCATTACCACACTGAAAAATGAATAGAAATAGTAACCATAATAGGGTCAATATTTTAAGGATATTTTTAAATGGACTTAGATGTAATAATGTTTGATTTTGATTTTAGGTTTTCTTTATCAAGGTTTATTACTAGAGAATTTAAATACAAGGAATTCCAACATCCAGCTAAGCATCAGACCAATATTTCAGCTTCTTCTCTCTTTTGAAAACGACAGCAACCTTATCTTCAATAACATTTATATAATTACTAATTGCAGGTGATATAAAGCCTACATGGATACTGTAAATGATGTCCTTAAGACAGAACTCATGTAATAATCATTAAGAAGGCACGCTTGCCTTAATACTTCTTCAGCTAATGGTACTTAAAATGAAATGTTGTTCCTATAATTTTATGAGGAAAGTAGGTGGATTATTAATCCATGAATGTGGAAAAATGTAATTATCCAAAGGTAGTTAAAATCAATTACATTCTTTATGCTATTTATATTTTATGAGCTAAAAAAAAGACATAGAATGCTATGCTTACATCCGAATTGCTTTTATTCATGCCACATTCATCCTCTAGTGCATTTATCTAATAAGTCTTATTGGCTTCTGGGAATAAGCACTCTAAATATGGAAAACTTTATTTTTGTCTCTAATCCTGTTTCATTTCTTTTGGCATCCCACGTATTACTTTTCCATTGCTCCCTTATCTTTTACTTTGTCCCCATATACTGAGAGGATAAATCAAAGGGAAGATATATTCCTTGCACAAAAAAGCTGAGACTTTGTAAAACTGCTCAACTTGATAGACTAAATTATTACTGATACTGCCCTTTATAGAAGGAAATCACTGCACAGAGATGAGAAATGAACAATTCTGCTTTTATCAGCCTCATGCTTTCTATTCAAGGGTGAATCCATAACACCATAAGATTAAATTAAAAATCTTAGAGACTTAAGAAGACAGCCTATGTATCCAATATTTATATATTTCTGATTGAGATGAGAATGCTGAGATAATTTGTTTTGTGGTTAAGAAAAACTCACAAAAGCATGCTTTCCTTTTGAATTGTCGAGAGATGAATACAGAATTTCTGCATCTTTCCTTAATAATATTAAGCAAGAGCAAAAAAACTACTTTTAAAATACAGAATATAACATAAACCTGGAAGAGATCTTAGCAGTTCACAACTCATTTCCAGCTTTTATAGGACTTAGGTTAATCTGGAAAGAAAATTATATATTCTACCCATTTTATTCCTTCCAACATTTCTAGGGATGATAGCTTTATTTTCTCTTTAATGTATCATAAAATGTAGTGATATGTATTCTTGAACAAAATTTCACAGAGTTTATGGTTGGTTAATATATCAAAGTTATCTCTTGTGCTTTTGCATTTGATAGTATGTGTTTATTTTAGCAAGAAAACTAGAAAAAAATAAGAAAGACTCAAGAAATAAAAGTTTAAATATTTAAGGACTTGAATCCAAATGTGATTTATCCATTCCAGAAAAGACAAAAAAACAAAACAAAACAAAAAATCCCCAAACCGTTAGATTATTGCATTCATGAAAGCTGGGTTTTTATTAGTCTTTGTTAAGGCAAACTCAATTTTGAAAAAGTTGTATTTTCCACACCAGGCAGATATTTTCTCATTAAGGGAAAACATAAGTAATGAAATTTAGTATTTTTATGAGCAATAAATATTGACATATGTTTTTTTTGGAGACAGCAATTATTTTTTAATTAGTTCTTTTTAGTTATACATAACAGTAGGATTCATTTTGACATAATTATAAAAGCATGGGATATAATTCGTTTTATTCAATCCCTCGTAGGTTCTCTTTCCCTTCCTTCCTCTCTCCTCCTGTTCCTTTCCCTCTACTGATCTGTCTGCTCTTTACTTAATATATATATATTTTTTTTAATTTTTATTATTGGTTGTTCAAAACATTACATAGTTCTTGATATATCATATTTCACACTTTGATTCAAGTGGGATATGAACTCCTATTTTTACCCCGTATACAGAAATGAATTACAGTAGAGGGGGTAGAAAGAGAAGAGGGGAGGGGAGGAGGGGGAGGGGGGATAGTAGAGGATAGGAAAGGCAGCAGAATACAACAGACATTAGTATGGCAATATGTAAATCAATGGATGTGTAACTGATGTGATTCTGACATATGTTTTTGTTCCTTCTCAATTTCTCTTAATACTTGTCGTTCTAATTTTTCACCCCGACTTTATAATAATCTTAATTTCTATGTTTGTGTTCATGCCTAAAGGAAGTTAACCATTTTTCCTGTGTATTTTGTATATGTTCTACTTTAATCCACAATAACCCTAAGTTTTCCATCCAGCAGAGTTAGAATTCAAACCAAAATCTCCTTTCTATATAAAATTTACTTTTTATAGATTTTTTCCTATTAAAAATCCCCCTATTTTCTATTGATCCTCCTCCTCTTCCTCTCTTTCATTCTTCCTTCAACACTCAAATTTCAAATGTGACTTCCTTTTATTTTTATTTATTTTTTGGTACTGAGGATGGAAGCCTGGGGCACACAACCATTGAGCCACATCCCCAGCCCTTTTTTTGGTATTTTATTTAGAGACAGTCTCACTGAGTTGCTTAGGGCCTCTCTGAGTTGCTTAGGATGTCGCTAAGTGGCTGAAGCTGGCTTTGAATCCACAGTCCTCCTGTCTCAGCCTCCTGTCAAATGTGACATCTTTATTCTGTGACTTTAATTTAATTGCTACTTGATCATATCTCTAGTATGCTCTGCACTCATCCTCTTCAAACTGCTTTCTCCAATGTTACCAAAGGGTAGGCAACTGAACAATCTTGAGTTTTCTAAGTTTTTCTTTATATTTTCACATCACTTTACGTTATCAGTAGTGAGGGAGATTACAGAGAAAGGGATATTGTCTGTAGTTTGGTGGTAAAATGTCGCATACCCAGTTCTCCAAAAGGGAAATGCTCTCATTTATAACTTTTGCTAATTTCCGTGGTGTGACTACTCCCAACATGGGTGATTTGGGCCTAACAATGTGATGTCACATGGAGTTGGGGGGTATGTGAGGGATCAGTCATGGGGAACTTGTGTGAACTGGCTTTCGTAAATCATTGGATATCCTCCTTGGGATGCTGTTAGTCAGTGCCTTTTGCAACATGTAAGACCTGGCATCATTTTCCATCATTCTGACTCTAGCGTCTCACCATTGTTCTCTTGTTTTCTGTGTCTTATTGTATCCACTAACTGTAGACTTCGTTAGGCTTAGATGTTTCATCCCTTTATTTTCTTGTTTGGTATATCCCTTTGTTTGCACACTTTTCTCCATTCCTGTAGCATGATGGATGATAAACCTTTGACTGCTCTGTGGAGGTTATTTCCCCATTCTAATTTCTTATCATATAACTTCCCTCCATTATCTCACATTCAATAAGGGTAATACTAGGCTTCAACAGATAAGAAGCCCCCACTAAAGCATATCCACTTTCTTCCACATCCTATTAGAAAGCATTAAATTCTATCCACATGTTTTAGTCAGTTGTTTTTTTGTGTTGTTTTTTTTTTTTTTTCTGCTATGACTAAAAGACCTGATCAGGACGATTATAGAGGAGTAAAAGTTTACTTGGGGGCTCAGATTTTCAGACATCTTAGTCCAGAGATGGCCAGCTCCATTTCTCAGGGCTTGAGGTAAGGCTGAACATCATGGCAGAAGAGAGTAGTAGAGGGGAACGTCTCACATGACGATCAGAAAGTAGAGAAAAAGACTGCATTTTCCAGATACCAAAGATATACCCCAAAGGCATGCCTCCAATGACTCTCTTCCTCCAGCCATACCCTACCCACCTTCAGTTATCACTCAGTTAATCCCATCAGGGGATTCATTCACTGACTCAGTTAAGGCCCTCATAACTCAACCATTTCTCCTTTGAACATTCTTGCATTCTCTCACACATGAGATTTTGGGGGACACCTCACATCCAAACCATAACACCATATATCAGAAACTTTATGAATTGCCTTCATGTGAACATAAGACATGGGAATTATTATTCATATTTTATAGATTTAATAAATTCAAAGCTCAATTAATTTGATTAATTTATTCAAGTTAACCCATCCCATAAGCAGTGGAACTCAGATACAGTTACAAGATCCACACCAAAACCTATCTTTATTTCATTGCAACATCTTGTCTCTCAGCCAATGGGAAGGTCTTCTTTTCTCCCCCATTAATTTTAAAATTATAGTAATTCTTTAGTTTTTTCTAACTGTTGTTGACTACCAAGTCTTGCCTGTCCTCCCACTGAGTCAGTGTTTGTGCAAGTTTCTGCCTCTCTCCTATGATATAAACTTCTAAAAGCAAGAGCCATGCTTTAGTCATCATTTTATTCCTTGCTGTAACAAGATTCTTTGTACTGCTAGGAACTCAATCTTGATTTAATAAGTAAACTAATTAATGAACAGTGACTTTGAACAGTATTTTGAGTATTTTTTTGCTGTATTTGTACTATGAGAGCATTTATTCTTTATAATTTCTTTTTTTATTCATTTTTTAAAAAATAATTGACAGTGGAATGCATTACAATTCTTATTACACATATACAGCACAATTTTTCATATCTCTGGTTGTGTATAAAGCATGCTGACACCAATTCGTGTCTTCATACATGTACTTTGGATAATGAGTCCATCACATTCCACCATCCTTGCTAACCCCCTCTCCCTTCCCTTTCCCTCCCACCCTTCTCCCCTATCTAGAATTCACCTATTCCTCCCATGATCCCCCTCCCTACTTGGCTATGAATCAGCCTCCTTATATCAGAGAAAACATTCGGCATTTGTTTTTTTTGGGATTGGCTAACTTCACTTAGCATTATCTTCTCCAACGCCATCCATTTACCTGCAAAAAAAAAAAAAAAAAAATGCAACCTTCACGAATTTGTGTATTATCCTTGCTCAGGGGTTATGAGAGCATTTCTGTGTTATCTGTGTTGGCAACTATCAATGATTTTTATATATGGCAGATCAGATTTTACACTGAAGAAATACCCAGGTTTAGTTTGCTGCAGTGAGCAACAAAAGTCATATGCAAAATATACTCATATTTTAGTACCAATTATGAAGTTTACCAACGCCTGGCTGTTTTCGTCCCAAGGCTATTGTTCCCATTTCTAAACAGATTATGGTTTAGACTCCAGGGGATTTCACATGATTTTAGGGAAATGCCCCTCCTTGCATTTCTAACTAATCCAGGAGGCTCCAGGAAATCTCTTTATAGTTTCAGAAGTATTAATTAGGGTTCATTACTCAGCAATCTATCCAAATGTCTCTGAATTGTAAGAGCTGAGTGCATGTTCTGCGATTAGTACAAATTGGCAAATGTGAGGGGTTTATATAGCACTCTGCCTAAGTGCCTAAGTAGATGTATCATTGGATCGCTCCTGAATCTGTAGCTTCTAATTTATGCATCACCTGGGTGTATTTCCTGCTCCCAGCATCACTGAGAAGATGCTTCATGATTGAGTGTGCCTCAGGGCTTTTCTATACATAGCAATTCATAGTGCTGCAGCAAGATAAATGATACAGAGATTTTCTACCTAGGAAAGTCAGAGAGGCCATTTTGACCACTTCTAACTACAAAGATACTCGAATTCTCACAGCAGTGACCAACCCCCAAATTACCCATTTGCAATTTTTAATATACATCTACTTTCTGCTTCTGCGATATTTTATGCTAATCTCCTTTGCTAGCACCTTGTTACCAAAAAGTTCCCAGTTACAATTTATCATAAATATTTCCAAATGCATCCCTGATCAGGTTCAATAACAAAGGGACTTAGAACAGTCTTAGAAAGCATTAGTTGTAAATACATTATTTTCAACAATACATGACAAATTGAAAAATGATGTACCAAGTTGAGCATCAGAGGCTTTTAAGTGAATGCAATGTAGAATATAGGTTCCAGAGATTTTTATCAGCAGGATAAACCCACTACAGAATAATCTATTTATCTAGCATTTCCTTTCATCTGAACAATCACAGTGAAGACTGAATCTAACAAAAAGGTTCTATTAATATGTTTCAGTTTGTCTTCCATTGATAATCTGCAAGTGATGACCTATACTTTGAGAAGTTTGATTTCAATGTAAGTCTTCAGATAAATAAGTGACAGGGTAGCCCACCCATAGTCTGTCAGTGGTGAAAGATACAATTCTTTATTAATAGGTTTGGTGAGAGTAAAACTTGATGAGGGTAAATCTGAGATGATTTTTTTTTGCTATATCATAGACCTTGCTATGATATAACCTTGACAATTATTTTTTCTTCTCTATTTTGCAGAATTGAGCTTTGTCAAGAGAGGTGGGCATATGGGTGTTCATGATACTCTCAACAAATAGTATCAAATTATACTTTGAGACTTTATATGGATTGAACCAAAATAGAATGGAACTTCTTATTTAGGCTTTTAATTGTTTTCACTTCAATTGTAGATTATATGGTGATATTGAAGGAAAGAGAAAAATGACATCTCAAAGTCCCACTTCATGTGATATTACTGGTAATGGATACTATTTTTAGAGGGCAATTCTACATAATATTTAGCTTAGTCTGTGTTCCTACATTTTTCAAGTGATAGAATCATAACTGAATTAGTTTAGTGAGCCCAAATAAGTAGTGACTAATGAAGTTTATATTCCAAATATTCAAATTGTAAGTGCACGATTCATTGTGTCATTTTTTCTGTTTTGTCATTACACTGTGTGTGTGTGTGTGTCTGTGTGTGTATGCATTCTTCCATTTGTCTTATTTGATCTGCCTTTGTCTCTATTCTCTCTGAGCTTGGTTGCCTTGGTTACCATTACATATGCACTTGTATGTGAAGTATTCCTTTGACGTACATTTATTTCTATGGAAACAATGACATCATTGATGTGGGCAGGTGCTTAGAAAAAGCAAAGTGAAGAAGCATTGAATATTGGTCTTTCTTTGGTCATAAAATGTAACATTGAAGCAATTTTTGAACTAAAGAGCTATTTTTTGCTTTCATTTTGACTTGATCATGAAGCTATAATTTTCCTTGCTTATAGACTTGCTTGAATAAAATGAATTAGAACTGTAAAATACGTTATATAAGTCATTAATGTAGTGTCATAAAATTCACCACATATACATATAATAATAAGAGTCATTTATTTAACCTTAAGAGTTTATGGTAGTAACATTTGTTATTGTAAAAAAATTGTGCAAGGAGTTTTATCTTAACATCAAAGCAAAGAGCAATAAGATGCATCAAGAAAAAAGAAAAAAACATACTTATAGTCACTATTTTAAAGATCTTTAGCTTTAGAAATAGTAATATAACAAAGAACTGATGGTTATTAAACCCTCTTTCTTATGACATCAAATAAGTCTGTGTATAATTGGCATTCCATGTTAAGTGTTAAGAGGTCTTAAACCTTTTTAAAAGGCTTCTATTTTCCTGTCTGTTTTATTTCCATGTATTCAAGTCTATTTTTTTCCTTTGTAGATGATGTGGAAACCTGCCTATGATTTTCTCTATAATTGGAGTGCTCACTATGGAAATAGCTACAGAGATGTTTTACAAGACCTTCAATCAGCTTTGGACAGAATGAAAAACCCTGTAACCAAACAGTGGAGAGACTTAACTGGAGCTTTACTACTAGTAAATTCTTTGGAGATTTTGAGAGTAACTGCATTCTCTACTTCTGAGGATGTATAGGAACAGGGTGTGCTTTTTGAGAAAAGGAGAATGGTAGGGAGAGAGATGTGTGTGTGCGTGTGTTTAAGAGAGGAAAAATATCTCAGAAAAATTACTTATTTTCTTCATGTTTGAAAAACTGCTTTTTACCTGGTCAAAGTAAGCCTACTGTTTTATCCAAGATTGGGTTTTATAATCAAACATGTTTTTCTATTTCGAAGCAAACATTAGGCTGCTTTGTTGTTAAGAAAAAAAAAGAAAAGAAAAGCACCCCCCTCTCTCCTACAAAGTTATTTCAATTTTCTGAAGTTAAGTGACTGCTAGAATAATAAAATTTCACAGATAACAGAATAAACTAGAAGCTCAACATGAGCTCAAATTGGAATTTTGCTGGAGGTGAGGGGAGAGAAGGGACAAAATGTCACTCAGTGGCCAGGAACAGGGCTCCCCTCCTTCTATGACACATGGCTGATTTCTTATGTTCCTGAGTGAAGTTTACCAGCATCACTCCAGCATTTCTAACGTGGAGAAACCAAGGACTGAAGAGGACACCCAAAGCCAGTATAAAGTTTTCTGCTTGAAAACCTAGTTCTGTTTTTAAGATGTTCATACCACATAACTGAATACTTAAAAAAAAAAAAAAAGAAAGAAAGAAACTGCATAAAAAGCTTACAGGGAAATGATAGCCATCTCATTGTAATTGAAACTTGTTCTTTTTCCCCCCATCTCTTTGCAAGACTGCCAGAAGGAAAACATGACTTATCATCACAAATCTGTGTCTGCAGATGCAGATGTGGACCTGGTGTTTTCATCAGCCTCCTTCAGCATGTTGGGCGCTAGCTAATCCTGCCTAAGTCAGACTTTTTCTGCAGGATCCTAACGTAAAGTAGTTCTATACCTTTCAGAGATTTTTAATAACAAGAGTTATTAAAAAGAGCCACCATCAAAACCCAAATTAATCACTGTTGCATACAGCAGTTTTAATCACCCATAATATTAATATCATTGTATGCTTGCTCACAAAAATACATGTGTGTGCATGTGCATGTGAGAGTATACCAGCATGTTTTTCAATGCTCTTGGAAAACAAATGTAAGAACTTCGGCCTGTGAAAATGCTAATAGCCATCAGAGTTCACAAAGAGGTGGTTTGTGCTTACTCATATGTTCCGTCCTCTGGTGCCCTTCGAGTGTTTGTGTTGGGACAGTCATTCACATATTGTTATTCAATGTGTACCTATCTGTGGCAGGCACCTAGATGCTTGAGTTTAATAATGTGCAGAAAACATGATCCCTGACTTCTGTGATGGTAAGCGATAGTAACAGATAATAAAATTTGATACCATTAAATGTTAAGTGGTATCTACAGTGAAAGCTGCATTGGAGAGGCTGTGATGCTAAGAGATACAGAGGTCCAAGGCCATCGTATAAATGGAGTGGATATTTGATAAGTTTTCCCTCGAAAGAAATGATGCTCCTGAAGGAGGACCAGGCATTGCACCTGATGTTGGGAAGGGTGCTGGAACTCACGTAAGCCCCCAGACAGGAGAGAGCTCAGGAGCTTAGGGAGCCAGCTGAGGGAGTAGAGTTTGGGGGCCACATGAAGGCCATTAAGACTGTTAGCATTTAGGGAGGAGAAAACACACCCTTAAAGGTAATGTGGATGAGCTAAATAAGGGTTTTATTTTAGGATCCTGATTAAAACATTGTCCATTTGGCTAAAAAAGTGAAAGTAGAATCTGTGTAAAGCTTTTAATCCATCCACCCTAAGGTACTTGAATTATAAAGGTAATTAGAATTTAAGAACAGTCCTTAAGACTTTCAGTATTTATATTTGATGGAGAATGCATCCTAACCAAGGAGTCATGTATACACATTCGAGGACAGAATTCATTTAATTGAAAATAAATTAAGGGAGAAAGAAAAACAACTAATTTGTAAATTCGGGACACAATCATTCTTAGTGATGATCTTGCTTTCTTCAGAACATTCTTGGAATCTTATTAACATGTCAGCAAACCAGTGAGTTTTGGGAAGGGATATGAAGGGATTAATAACTGGGTTTTTCCAGGCTGCAAGATTCGAGAACATAGAGATCTTGTTAGCTGATTAGGGTAGTACAATTAAATAAACAATTTCAGATTTATACATCATCATGTTTTAAGATTGTGGTTGGGAATTTTAAAGAGAGTTTTAAAAACTAGAAAAATATCACCTCTGTAATTAGAGGTTGAAACAATGACTTAAATAATAATAAATACAAAGTTATTTTATAATCTTTCATTAAATTCTTCCAGGGGAATTTTAAGTCCATGTTCAAACATTGTTATAAACTCTAATATTTTTAACACATTATTTTACTTTTCTGATTTATATTTTTCTTGCAGTTATGGATTTTCATAATCAGAAATGATTAAATTAGTGATCAGAAATTATCTTTGATATTTGGCATACAGTCCATGAAATTTATAAGGAACTTACATCCTATTCTTGACATCATTAAAAGCACCAAAAGCTATTAATCCAATACTACTTAGAGCATTTCAAAAGTGGAAAAAGATTAAATGATTTGTTCAGTTCCTCAGGCTTTTGGTCTAATGATGCATGAAGTAGGATGAGTTTTATTTCAGTCCCTAGCTTGCAACATGAGTTTTTTTTTTTTTTTTTAATTTAAGCCATAGAACCTCTGCTTTTTTCTGTGAAAATCTTCATATAAAACAGTGAGATTCATTCAACAGTGTGTCATTAACAGTTCATACTAATAATGGATATAGCACACTTTCGTGTCCTATATTATAGAGGCTACTATGTAAGTTTTTGAACATGGTATGCCTAGATTTCGAGAAGGAGCAGAATACTAAATCAATGGATAGCATTAGTCTGAAAAACGCTAATGCTAATAAACAGCAATGAATATGTGATGTGAACCTACAACAGAAAAACACGAGATTGGACAATGCCATATGTGAAAGTTTCAAAACTTCAATTTTCATACTTCACTACCATGAATGATACTCTTAGCAATTTTTAATGTTTAGGGAATATTTTAGGCATTATAAAAGGAGAATTATAAAATGTGTGACTGGATGTTTTTCTAATTAATATAGACCCATATATATATATATACATACACACACACACACACACACACACACACACACACATACATGTATGATTCTCTCCTTATTTTATATGTGTTTTCTCCCATATGCTGCTGTCTGGCATAGTGGAGTAAAGCAGAATCATATAACCCAAAGATTAAGTACCACAATCATGGTAGATGACAGAATCCAAAGACATTTTGAAAATTAAAAAGAATGTTAGAGATGATTTCTTGCATGCCTACTTACCAATCTGCAGCACAAAATAAAAAGTGACTATAAACAGGAAACTTAAACTTGAACATACCATCTGATATATAGCTGGTATTCAGCATCAAGATTTCATCAAATGTTTTGAAATGTAGTATATTTGACATTAACTTTCTGTTTATGTATATGCAGAAAGTTTTAAGCCTAATAAACAGTTTCACAATTTGGAAAATAGTGTCAGCTTATCTAGGAGGGAATAGGGATGGAGAGATTTGAACTGGATAAAAATTTGTAATACCAAAAAAAAAATAATTCCAGGGCCAAGCACCCTTGGACAGCACAAATTGCTTCCCCTGCAATACATTAGTCCAGAAAATGAGGGCTGTGATTTCTAATCTTTGCCCATTAGTCCCAGTAAGGGTTTAGAACTGTCACTTAGCCTCCTGGGCTTCACTTCTCTGATCAGTAAAAAGAGGAGTTTGAATGGGGAAACTCCTCAAGTTCCTTGTAAGTGTCTATGAATGTAGATACTTATAAGCAGAATATATTGTGGTTTTGTTTGTTCATTTCAATAAGAGGGAAGAAAATGTGAAGTAAGAATAATAATTTGAATAAAAGTTATCCACTTTAAAAGTGTCCTCTATTTGCAAGGTCTAGCACAGTACATATACATAGACTGAGCACTTTACAAATATTATCTCACTTTTTCTTCATATAATCTTATGAAATTGGTTATGAAATGTGTACTATTTTCAATATTTAGAATCACTATTTTTAAGAATAATTTAATACTACTCAAACTACAGTACTAAGTTGGAAGGTCAGCAATAGTTCTACCAGTAGGTACTCTGCCAAATATGTTTCTGTCTCATTGCAAAGGCCTTAGACCAATCCTTAAAGGCAAGAGTTTTTCAACTTGAACAGAATCACCTGAAGGGCTTGTTGGGACCCGACTTCTTGGCTCCAACACCAACTTTTAGCAGGTTTGAGGTGAGACCTTTGCTTACCCAGTAGTTTCCCTTGTGATGCAGATTCTGCTAGTTCAGGGAACCTACTCTAAGAACCACTATTTCAAAGTTTCTTTCATCTATATAGAAACTAAAGAATGTTTGTTAGATTAAAAAGATTTAGATAGGCAAAATTTTCATGTCATTCTGTTAAATAAGTTGTTAAAACTGTAGAAGAGAACTAAAAATCAATTTAAATATTATATTTATTTACCTAAAATAAACTTTTGTCATCAGTTGATAATAGAAGCATAATAATAATTTTAATTATAAAACTAAATAATTAAGATCTGTGTCTCATTTAAAATATTCGTATATTTGAATAAAAATATTTGATCATTTGGGACATTTATTCAGTATATTAAGATAATTTTGATAAATGTATGAAATTTGTTCTATAAAATCTCCTTAGAGAAATCTTGTCCTTACTGACTGATCATTTGTTAATCTTGTTGTTAACTTTATTTTACCTTATTGAAAAAATATTTTCAACTAATGGGATGAATACAATTATTTCTATACCTTACTTTTGTTGTAGAACTACAAAATTATTTAATAAGCATTTGTTTATAAGGTAGCTAGATACTCTCTTCCCATCAAGAATTCCACATTTAAAGAGATAGTGACTAAGAAGGGGGTAACAAATTGAATGTTGACATAATATGTCAAATTTCATCCTCTGCCATCATTTCTTATTCTTTGGTGGCTGATGGGAAGAATCTCTAGCTTCATATTTTTCTGTTTTTAAAAAAGACAGTGACTTTTGTTTTGTGCCTGAAAGCAGATTTTTAAAATGTTCCTAATACTTAAGTTCATCCTTAAACCCTTCGAGTGCGTTGTTACATTTAATGTATTTATATACCTATGATTAGAGTTGAAAATAAAAGTTGTGACAAAAATAGTTTGTTTTACTTAAACAAGTTCTACCAAACGCTGTCTTTAAAGAAGATTTTGGCATTGTCAAGTTTGGTATAATATTGCCTAGACACATATTAGATTAAATGGTATAACAGAATTAGCTACCACACCCCTACTTACTATAATATAGGACTCCATTATGTGGGAGGAAAATACCTTCTTATGTTCCTAGGAAACACACACTTAATGCTTAGAACCTTCTATCATGGTGGAAAGTAAGGATGGTGTGGAGGGGAGATGGGGGTGTGAGGGTTGATCCAGTTCTTATGATTGGAGATATTTAATGCAGTGGAAACTGTCTTCCTGCCTTCTGTTAATCTTTTTAAAACTGGAAAATATCTTTCATCCTTCCTTTTTATCTGATCAATAATAAGATAGAAATGAACTGTTGTTTGGTTTTCTCTAGAGTGGATTTAATATTATTTAACACTGTTTTTTAGAACTACTAAGAAACTTCAGCTAAAGACAGCAGCCCTACATTAAGATCATCATTTAGCAGTCTTTCAGGAGATGTTGTCAGAAAACCTATTTTAAACTGGCTTTAAGCACAAAGAATTTATAGTTTCTCACGACTGAAAATTCCAGAGGCAGTTTCAGGCATTCCAGGATCAGAGCTTAAAGAGTGTGACCAAACTTGTATTTGCTCTTTTATATTTTTCCTTTCTGTGCTTTTTATGATTTCATCCTTGAGTTGCACAAATAGGCCCAGCAGGTCTGGGTTCTCCCTTCACAGGGACAAGAGCACTAACCTTGCATTTACTCCTGTTCCAGTTTCAGACTTCTCTGGCCTTACAGTGTGAGTTGGTTAAACTAAAGAATGCTTCCCAGAATTCCCTTCACTGGTTAGGATTGGTCACAAAAGAAATCTGTACCAAATTCAGAAGGTAACAGTGGAACAGTAGCCATTTCTATTCATGGAAAATAGACCTAGGCCAGGCCTTATTTTAGCCCCTGACTCAACTTGTTGGTCAAGGGCAGCTGACTAAGCACCATCTACAATCTCCCTGGGTTCCCTTCTTCCAAACCCTGTCCAGATGTGAGTGCCATTCTGCAGTGAGACCACCACTCGTCCTTCAGACTATTCATAGGAGTGAGGGTGGAATCTGGGAGAGACCAAATGGCGGGCAGGCAGCTGACAAAAGTACTTTACAGTTGTTCCCCATCTCCTGAAAGTTCTTGTCTTCATTTTTTTTTCCTTCAGCCTGACCTGACTTTAGACTCTTTACCAAAGAGTAGCATGCATAAATGCATAAATGCTATTATCTGATCTAATCTGTATAATAAATCCTCATTGAAGTGGTTCTTGCTTCTAAGGCAACCTTGACTAGGAGGGCAAGACAATACTTTCTGATAACCCTACAAATGGAGTCATTCTGATTGGACAATTTAGGCTTCAAGTTTATTCCTCAGCCAGTCATTGAGAGCTATAATAAGTAATCCTTCTATTGGATGGGCCTGGATCATAAGCTAATTTATTGACACCCTATCAGGGTCTGAGAGCTCAAAGTCATTAAACACTGGGTGAAATCTGGATATGTTCCTGGAAATAGGAAGAGGTGGATACTGGGGAAGCCTACAGCAGTTTTCCCCTAAAAATGGGACATGAGATTTACCTCAGAACTAATTCCTATACTAAGAAACCTTTTTATCTTAAGTATAATTCAAGGAGATAAGTCTTATTCCTTTGCTTCAGACTGGGCAATGGGCCTATGTCTAGGTACTTCTGCACTAAATCAAACAACAAGTAACTGAAACTTCACAGGCAATGTCTGCCCTCCTCATGCCAATTTATAAATTGCTGATGTTATGATAGAACCATCAAAAACATCCTCGAGACTATGGGTGCACCTGACCTAGTCTTACTATCTAGCAGGGCCAGTAACCCAGTGAATGCACTCTACCAGCTTTCAGAAAGAACTAATGGGGAGAGTCTGAGAGAAGTTTCTAGAATGCCTTGATTCAGAACATTGTGAAGTTAGAATCAGTGCCATGACTTGGTGAGAAACACTATGACAAATTTCTTTGAAAATTTCCTGAATGAAATTATGAAACTACGGCAAGGGCAGTTGTATTTCCATCTTTTTCAGCTGTCTGACTTTTTACTAGAGACCCTGATTTCCTTTTCTGAATAAGTAATAACCCTAAATGCCACCCAAAGGGAAAGTGGAACAGTGGTAAGGATGGAAGTGAATTAGATGATTTTAAAACAAAAGGTGCTGTTTGTTCTTTTGGTAAATGCATAAAAGCTTTGTTAACATAATTCACATTTCATATGGTTAACCATTTCTGTTCAGTTTTAAGAACCCATAATATTTTTTTCTTAATATGTAGTCCCCATTTAATGCTTTTAAAATCATCTTCATAATCTACCATACTTGGAGAAATGCTCTTCAGGAGGGAATATCACATTGCCATGTTTTTCAAGGTGGAATAGAATTCTGTGAGTTGTGGGGAAACAACAGATTAGTGATAATGGTTGTTGGTGAGAGGACTTGATATTATATTTCTAAAGCTATTTTCATGAGTTTTCACTGATAGTTTGGAAGTAAAAAAAAAAAAATCAATAACCCTCTTCTCGCACTCTTAGAGAACCTTTGTATTCCTTTCCATTTTGCTAACTAAGAAGTTATTCTTTGCTTAAGAATCAGACACTGTGAGAGTTACAGATTCAGGACAGTTAATTAATCCATTTGCCCTGGGTTTCTGCCTAGAGCAAGGCTTTTAATCCAACTTTCAGGAAACTTCTGTTTTGACCAGTTAGTAAATTCTGTGATTATTTACCAGAAAATTGCATTAGTTTGCCAGGGGTGCTGTAACAAAGTACCACAGATTTGTTAATTTAAAAAACCCGGTTTTCTCACAACTTGACAGGCTAGAAATAAGAATAAGGTTTTCACAGACTTTGTTCCTTCTGAGGGCCACAAGGGAAGGATTTGGTCCTGGCCTTTCTCCTTAGCCTATGTATAGTCGTCTTCTCCCTGTGTCTTTACAAGCCTCCCCTGCAGGCCTCTGTCATGTCTTTTTAATGGACACCATTCATCTTGGCTTAGGACTCACCCTAGTGACCTCATTTTGACTTAATTACCTCTTAAAAGATCCTATCTCTAAATGTATTCACATTCTTAGGTACTGAGGGTGAGCACTTCAACAAATGAAATGATGACATAATGGAGTTCACAGCAAAAATGATTTGGTCAATCTTTATAGTTTTTTAACTCACTGAAATCAATTACTTTGGTCAAATGCATTTTAGACAATCATTAAATAAACCTTTACATTTTTTTTCTCCTTTTTCTATCACCAGAATTTGTAGATATTTGCAAAATGTGAGGAGGGGGCGGGACTCCAGAGCCCCAGGATGATCATAAATTCAGAGAGACAGACAGCCAATCTTGATAGCTGAAACTCTGTCCAGACATTGTTCTTTAACATCAGGCATGACGTACAAACTCTGCTTCTTAGAACTCTTAGACAACAACATTGCTGTGGATAACATAGACTTTTGGATAATTTTCCATGGGTGTTCTTTGATATCATGATAGGATCTGGATGCTGCAGAAAAATAGTGCTCATTTGACAGGTGAGGAATTATGAAGATAGTTTAATAGACTGGGTATTGGGGATGGGGACTGCAATAGGAATCTAGATCCTTTTGAGATATCTATCTATACTAGAAATAGAGATTTAGATAAAGCTTTCTAAGATATTGGTGAGCACTGAGATGCCCAAGAAGAAAAACATGGAGCAAAACAAAACAATGGAAGTTTTAGGTCACCCAGAAAGCACTCTCAGCAAAGCTCCTGGGAGAATGGTCTTAAGGCATATGGAGAGTAAGAAAGAAAGGACACACTGGACTCCTGAGGAGCCCAAGGAGATCATCCTGAACAGAGACTGAGAGAAGAGGCTGAAAAAATCTCCAACTGAGAACTGCAATTTGAGAGAAAAGGTTAAAAAATCTCCCCCAACTGCTATTTTTAACAGACTCCTTTCATTGTAATTAGGGTAAACAACATTTCCCTGTTTGCCCAAGACTGAGGGGTTTCCTGTGACAAGGGATTTTCAGTGCTAAAACCAGAAAAATCCCAGACAAACCAAGACAGTTGGCCACTCTAAGTATAAAACACTGAAAATCACTGTAAAAAATAAAAAGGACAACTGGGGGACTAGCACCTAATCATAATCAGGTACTTTGTAGCCTTGCTCAATAGGCACCATAGTAACCCTACAGGAGGGAAGGATATAGGGTATTTTTATTTTGGAAGGGAATCAAAAAGAGTACCCTGAATGGGCATTACTTAAAGTAAACACAGGGAACAAAATTTGATAGAGAGGAATACTGAGAGTAAGCCTTGATTAGAAAATTCTGACCGAGGATCAGACCCAATACAGCTTTTGCCTAATGTAGATAATCCTTGCAAAGACATCTATGTGTTTTTTACCCAATTAGCATCTTATCTGACTACAGAACACTGAATTAACTTAATTTAGTGTGTGTGTGTGTGTGTGTGTGTGTGTGTGTATACACATAAACTACACACAATCTGTCACTTTACATAAACCTACCAGTCAGGTTATAGAGAGGGTATTTGTCAAAGTGTTATTTTGGTTTATGAAAACCAGTACTAGAAATGTTCATCTGCACAATAAATTTTAAAAAATAAAGAAAGTATAAAAAAATTTGTGGTTAATCTTTCCATCTTTGCATAAGCTCTTTGGAAATCTTCCTCAGAATTATTTAGAACCCGATAGTGACTTAACATGGACACAGATTTTGCAGTTATCATCCAACCCGTCAGTTAGCACTATGGAACATGATTTCAGGCCCCAGATATGTGAGCAATGGTATCCAATTAAATTTAGAGAAGAGTTGACTTTTAATTATGACAACCCAGTCAACATCAGTCTCCTTTCTCTGTTTTTCTTTTCTCTCTTCTTTTTTTCCCTCATTTCTTCTCCAACTCTTTTTCCTTTTAATTTTCTTCCCCCAGCCCCCGACAACAAAAAGAGAAGGAATAGACCTATTACTTTTAGAACAATATATGAAGTTACTATTCATGAGAAAATAGTTTCATTGTAGATCTATTATGTTTTAAACAAAGCATGACATGAGCCATGTCTGGAAAACAATTCCATTTTTAGGACATTTTCACTCTAGTGGAGGAGCTAAGCATGCAAACAAATAATTATAAATGTGACAAGAAATATGATCAACAGTGGTCAAATTTACATCCTGAGAGGCCTTGAATCAAGGCTCTTTATCTTAAGGGATTACAAACATGTGAAAAGCAGTGAGATCTGTTATTAGAGTTCATTCATTGTTGCCCTTGTGGTTTTGTGGCATAACAATAGACATAACTATAAATTGTTCTTTTACATATTACACTTAGCTAGGTTAAAAGCTCATTTGGCAATTAACTTCAACTGTTACATTTAGTAGAAAGAGCAGACTCGAACTCTTCTTCTCTCTGAACTACCTGCTTCTTAAATTCCATTTCCCTATGTCCTGGGAATGCAGAGTAAGCACCATCGATCAGTTTTCCTGACTTCTCAGCCCTATTTGTATACTGATAGCTTCTGCATTATTTAGAAGCAGAACACACCTTCAAATGGAAAGTTTCTAAAATCCTATGCAAGGTTCCTTATTAAATATTACAATGACAACCACATTAATGCACTCCTTGATTCCTTGGGGCCAAAGGGCATGTGAAACACAACATTTAAAGCTCTGGGTAAATTCAGGAATCTATCAGTATGTCCTGACTCAACAGAATAAGACCAAGTTTACGGGCAAGACTCTTGCATTAATAAAAGAGATTGTATTTCCGAAACATTTCATAGTTTAAAAGAGAGAATAACTGCAACTCTGACTAAACAGTGAACAATAGAAATAATTCTATCACTGAGCATTTCACACAGGAAAAGACCTTGAGAAAGGCCAAATTATGACTAACTGTGAAGATAAGACACAGAATTGCTTCTCTCTTTAGAAAGAAACAAACATTTTAGTGGTTGGGAATATAAAAAAAAGTAAACGTGCAGAATATTGGAAAAAAAATTCTTGCAGGTTGATACATTTCCCTAAAGTACTCTAATCAATATATCTGTAGAGTATTAAAGTGTATCCATGAAAAAAGTATATAAAATATATATTATTTAGGACTGATTATAAAGGATAGATCATTCTAATCAGTCCATGAACTAAAATTATTTTTAAATAAAAGTCTGTAAGATTTTTTTGTTTTTGTCTATTTTGATAAAAAAAATATTTTTTCCATAAAATATAGGCTTTCCATTTTTTGAATTACTTTATTGAAAGAGTTTAATGAGTCTTGTTATTATCATTGTGTCCCCTTTGGTAGAAATGATGGATTGAATTAATCATATATGCTGCTTTTCTGGTGGCCCTTAGATCAATACCATGATTTCCAAGATGATTGGATAATCTCACTGGTGGAGCTATTTATGTGAACACCAGATTACATTTACATTGGGTATTATTTTCAGAACCAATCAACCCACAAAATATTTAGTAATTCATTAGATGTCCAGTACATAATCAGAAAATCTACAAGGAAATAAACCTACCTGATGGTCACCTAGATTTATTTCCACAGCCTAAGTCCTTTAACAGTCACCACCCATAAAGACAACTTGCTCCATACTGACATTTTTTTCTTTCATTCAGGTCTGCCTATACTTAAGTCCAAATATACCTCATTCATTCATTCCTCATTTAATAAGTAATCAAGTGTCCAATATGTGTCATAATTGCTGGGAAAGGATAAAAAGACACTTTTCAGTCCTCATGGATTTTGTTATCAGTGGGAGGAACCTAGTCCACCAACATCCCTCTACAAGCACTTTCTTCAGACATTTGGAGACAACTATGTTACTCTCAAATTTTTAGAACAGTTCCTCATTAGGTTATACAACCAAGCGTCTTCCTTTAAAAAAAAAGAAAAGAAAAGAAAGAGTTTCCAGTTCCATCTCTACCTATGCTATTTTTACTGTGATTTGCCCATGCTCCTCTAGATATTTGCCCAGTACCAAACCCAATGTCTTAGTGAGGTCTATCCAGAGAACAGTCATCTATTCAGCCATTTATTTAGAAACCTTATTTGTTCTCTTATGTGCCAGTCAAATGTGAATTTAACTGTAATTTCTGTCTTTACAAAGTTTACATTTTTAAAGAGTTCCAAAATAAATAAACAGGACAATTGCTTCTCTAATTGTGGAGAACATAGTTCCATTTTTAGTCTGTGTTCTGTAGATAAGAAAATGGATTTTCATAGGGTTGTTACTTAACTTCATCATTTATGTTAGTTTAAAGAGTTGTGGCCCTAGACACAGGCCCAAATTCACTGAGCTAAGCAAATAATCTGGAACCTAAGGCCTCTGAGAAACAATACAAATGGCAAAATAATGAGGTTTTGTTTTTGCTTTTGTTTTTAAGAGAAAGTGGGTTGTGGTAAGTTATAGCACATTGACAGATTTCTGATCAGTATTAGTTTGAAAATAGAAGAGAATATGGAAATATTTATGATTGAACCATGTGTCCTTTACATGTTGTCACCATCATTTATCTCTATATTTGAAATGCTTTATAAGTATAAATAAATTAAACATTTAAATAAGTAAGTAAAGGCTAAACCCTATGCTTCTGCTTTCACCAAACAGGGTCTCAACTCACTTGCCACTCTTACTGAATGTCTCTCTTTAGTAGTTGAAAATATTATGTCATCTAACACAAATGGTAAAGATATTACCTTTAAATAATTATGTATTATTTAATACATAATGGTTATGTATTAGTGTTTGACAAAGGATAACTCATATGCCATAAAGGTGATAGGCAATAGACTAAAGACTAAAATTGCCATACTTTTCCTCTAAAATATTAAAATTGCATAACTTTCCTATGTTCACATATGTATCCATATCATGTACAACCACAAGAATGAGTAGTTATATTCCATGTATGTATAATATGTCAAAATACATTCTACTGTCATGTATAACTAAGAACAAATAAAAAGCTGCACAAAATTTTTTAAGGAATTTTCTCTCATACAGGCTAAAGAACTCTGCAACTACAATCACAAAACTGGATAACAGCTGAGTTCTGTTAATTAAATAATAGACAAGCCAGTTAACCTCTCCAAGTCTTTACTTCTTTACTTATAAAATGAAGACTTGATATCCTTCCTAGCTCTGGGTCCTCTCAGCAAAGAGCAAAATAGCAGAGTTAAGGAAGTTGGTTCTGATATCAGACTGGGCATGTGAAAGCAGTAATAGTCCCTTTCTTACAAGGTGTTCATGTAGACTGGATGAAATAAAAGCACAGCCCTTAGAACAGTGCCCAGCAAATATAAAAGGGCTCAGATCTTGTCATTATTATCACAAAATACTGTGATCCCATGTGTTCATACCCATGCTAGCCTTGTGAAACTTATAATACCAAGTGCTTTATTTTGAATTATTACTTATCAAATATTTCCATAATATTCCATTGTACCCCAGGATTGAAACACACACACACACACACACACACACACACACACTCACCCGGGTCTGAGTCCTGGGGAATTAGTAATGTATATGAGAAGAGAAGTACATAATTACTAAACCACATAGTTTCAGAGAAGAGCTAAGTGGTTAAGTTCATTCCCAGTTGAGAGGAGGAATTCACAGATGAGACAAGTCAGTGTTGGGGCTAGAGCTGGGTCAAAATGGATTTAATGAATAATGTGGGAACCAGTAAAGTCTCAGTAGCCATTGTTGTCTTAGTCTCTTCTCAGCCATTGTCACTGCTAATTAAAAGAATGGAATGACACAGTCCTGAGCGATTTCATCACTAACAAAGAGGGCTCTGGGTTATGGGAAGAATCCGACTTGATTATTTACAACCTGAGGCAAGAAGTTTATGTGCCAAAATTTGCATTCCTCTACTTAAAAGTATGAATTCCTTTCATTTCTAAAACTCAATTTCTCTTTCCAAACAAGTCATTTACTTTTTCTTCCTCTCTGCCAGGAATCCCTTTGAATGCTCCTTACTTAACTCCTGCTCACTGAGGCAAGGCACTTGGTCTTGTGCTTCTTAGTTTGAACTTGGAGGATATTTTGGTCCTCACCAAAGGAGGAAGTCAGCACTAAGCAGAGTCTTAATGGACACTGTCTAGAATAATCCTTGGAGAGGCAGCCATTAGATCCTTATAGGGATTTGATGTGGACGAGTTTATCCATTCTCTGTGCTAACTGCAATAAATAAAGCTTCAAATATGTAACTAGGTATGGCGACTGTGTGCCCAGCTTTGTTTTGTAGTTTTTCAATTTTCTTCTATTATTTGATGTAAAAAGAATTTGAGTAAAAAGATTTTTTACTGAGCTGAACCAGGTGGTTTCAGAAATCTGACTTAGACTCCAAACTGAGTTCCTGTGTCCCTTTCTGGTTCCATGCCAGTCATTTTTCTTCCCCTACCTCAGCTGGATCTCTAGTTACAATACCAATCAAATCACAGAAACTCTTCTGCTGCCTTTCACAAAGAAACAGAAACAAAGAGTACTATTTTTGACTGAAAGGAACTGATAACTGGCTTCTCTGCTCTTACATCATGTCTGCATTATCAGTGTGGCTTTCATTTCAGAAGATGGCTGGAAAGCAGCTCTTCTGAGAATGGCCCTGAGCCCCTGATAACTTTCCTATTAGTGATGGTATTTCTGGAACTCATTGTTTTCCTTACTTGGCTTGAAAGAAAAAAATGCAAAATATCCAGACCTCTTTCTAAAGTGACCCCAATGAAACCATCTACAGCTGAAAAGAGTAAGGATATAATTATCTGCTCTCTCATATACTGTTATCAGCTAAACACAATAACAATGTGTTTTAGTCATCTGTTTTGCTGCTGTGACTAAAGGACCTGACCAACACAATTGTAGAGAAGGAAATGTTTATAGTTTCAGAGGGCTTAGTCCATAGAAGGCCGGCTTCATTCCTTGGGATTCAAGGTGAGGCCGGACATCATGATGGAAGAGTGTGATGGAGGAAAGCAGCTCATGTAGTGATCAAGAAGCAGAGAGAGAGAGAGAGAGAGAGAGAGAGACTCCACTGGCCAGATACAAATATATACCTCCAAGCCATGTGCCAATTTCCACCTCCTCCAGCCATACCCTACCACTTCAGTTACCACTCAGTTAATGTCTATCAGGGGATGATTAATTCACTGATTGGTTTAAGACTCTAGCAACCCAATCATTTCTCTTCTGAACATTTTTGCATTGTCTTACACATGAGATTTGGGGTGACACCATATCTAAACCATAAATAAATAAATAAACCCACAGAATGAATTCCACAAGGGATTTTCAATTGTTATCCATGCTTCTTATGCTTTCTTTTCTGATAACCTAGTTTCCTCAATCACAGAGATAAATAACTTGTTTGTTGAACATTAACTGTATGCCAGACATTTCTTTTTTCTTTCTTTCTTTCTTTCTCTTTTTTTTTTTTTTTTTTTGTGTGTGTGTGTGTGTGTGGTTCTGGGGCTTGAAACTAGGGCCTTATATACGCAAAGCAAGCATTCTATCAACTGAGCTATATCCCCAGCCCTATACTAGGCATTTGTACCAAGAACTTCAACAGAAAGGAATAATTCATGGTGGCCCACCTTGGAAGATTAAGTGGTATGCCCTGGATTCAAACTTGAGTCTTTGAACTATAATTCCAGCAGAATCACACTTGAGGAATGTATTTACAAGAAGCTGTATTTTGTCCAAAACTTCTGTTGCTTTCAGATACCATTTGGAAGGTATGAATGAGATAGCTTGGAAAGGGATCAATTTTGAACAGCTTTACCTCAGCTCCAAGTACTTTAGTCCTTATGAGAGTAAGGCTCCTACCTTTCTTTCTATATCAGACAATTGCAAGAATTATTAGGAAAGACCAGACGGAATTAGGCTACTCACTGGAGGATCTATTATGGTAGGTTTATTTTGTGAATTTATTTTAAATCCCCTGATAAGGGAAATGTACCAGATATATTTGCTATTTTAATGCCCCATTAAAATTGCAATCTTTTAGGAAGAGAAATTACAACTTTGTACAGAACATGTATACTTATTATTATTTTTTTCAATGTGTATATTTCATCATGTACGTGATTATAGACAAAATGTTTTGTTTTGGTGCTAAAAGAGAATTACAAGAAAAATCTTAAGTCAGAAATGTTGTGTGTAAGCAGCTCACAATGGGGAAATGAAAAGAGGAGAGTAGAAATCAGAAATACTCACAGAAAATTCATGTTTCACCTCTAGTTGGTAATAGACAGTGAAACCAAAGGTTTTTTGTAGTTATAGCTTAAAGGAAATGAGTAGTGATATTATTTATCCTATAAGGAAACAGTTAAGGAAGGAAGAAAAACGGTTTTATTATTAAGACTATTCTTTCCATTTCTTGTGGCAGTGTTAAGACACTCTGTGGATTTATTTATTTATTTGTTTGTTTGTTAATTTGTTTATCTCACCAATATGTGCTTTAGTGAAAACAAATGTCCCATTCCCTTAATCTTTCATAGGAACTACATTGAGGCATGGACTGTTCTGGACTACCATTTCTTTCAATCAAATTAACTGTCAATCATCCTTACAATGGCATGCACTACCAAACCTGGAAAGTCCCTATATCCTGATTTTCTTGCTTTAATAAACTATGAATATTTTTACATCATAAAAATCTATAATAAATTTTTGACAATACTTTAAACAATATGCTCTCATGTATTGATATTTACCCCTATCACTGTCTTTGACTACAAAGATCATAAATTAGTATAGCTGAGGATAAGACATGAGTATTTACTTTTTTAAAAAGGTATCATCAGAATTTAATATTCTGAAGAAATAAATATGTGATCATGGGTTGTTTGGAATCTCCCACCAATACAGAACTACTCTGTTTTTGTATGTCAAGACTTCCAAGTAAACAGTACAATGTTAGTCTAGAATTGTGCAGTTACTCCTCATTAATCTGTTTGGATTTTAAGTCTTGTTTTTATAAACTATCCTTTTAATTGCTTTTAAACATTTTATCTTGATCTTCCTAGAATGATTTCTAAGACTTCCTACCCATGTCTACTAAATGTACTGTGTACATTACTCTGAATATAACTATTTCTGAAAATGTAAATTGCCTTATGTTACAAACTTTTATTAATTTTTTTCTTTATTTCACTTTACTGTTTTCTTATTTACTTTTATTTACCTTTCAACTCTTACTTATAACTATGGCTTCTCTGTTAAAACACCCGTTTTCTGTTATTACTTCTCTCACCTATTATAAACACAGAAAATAGATAATAGTTCTTAAGCCAAAGTTAATAAGTTCTAAGTTAGATTTCTCTTACATTGGTTTTAATTTATTTACCTATTCAAATTTTATACCAGATTCTAGTTAACATTCTGGATGGTTGATATCTTTAGATATGACTTCTGTTAATTAGGGATGAGAAGAGGTGGAGGTGGGGTCTCTATACAGTCCAAGCAACACTACTAATAGGGTGAGAATAGACATTGGAAGTGTGGTATGGTCTGAAAGCAGCAAGTCATTTGACAGGGCTGTAGCTTCAACAACAAGACAAATTGGAGAAGTATGGTACATGGCAATAATAGAAAAGGAATGGCACAATAAGCAGGGACAAAATAGCAAAGTCCCTTACATTTTATGCTAAGGAGTTTTCCTTTCAAGCCGGAGGTGTGGCATGTCACTAAAGTGTCTTTGGCATGTATCATGAGCAGACTTGCTCCATTATTTTCACAACGACCTTCAAGAAACATTCCTTACATATCACTTTCACATCACTGTGAAAAGAAAGTTACTTGTGACTGAGGAAATCTTGTTATGCCATGCATAGCATTAGCTAGTGGCATTTGATTCAAAATTTGAATAGCGAAAGTGTATTTAAACTTTCTTTAAAATACAACTTTATATTTGATCTCTAAAAGGAAGAAAAACAATCTAAAACTCAAATACGACAATGAAGGCTACCTCTTACATAGGACACAATGAAAAGAGCAGTAATATTCTGAGCACTTCTTTAGAGAGGTTCAGAGTCCTCTGACGTAGGTACATTTGGCATCTGGCAGCAAATTGTAGATACAGATCCAGAGTGCTTGCCATTATATAAAGCATATTAATTGAGAAAGAATGCAACAGATAATGAATGTGGAAAGTTGAGTGAAATGTGTCACAAAAATGTCAATCACTGACTTTTAAAATTATTCATCATTATTAACATTAATATACTAACAGTTATCTTAACTTTTTTTTTATAAAGAGAGAGAAGAGAGAGAATTTTTTAATATTTATTTTTTAGTTTTCGGTGGACACAAATCTTTATTTTATTTGTATCTGGTGCTGAGGATCAAACCCTGCGCCCCGCGCATACCAGGCGAGCGCATTACCGCTTGAGCCACATCCCCTGCCTGGTTATCTTAATTTTTAAGTGATGAACAGCAAAGATAAACAGACAGGTTTTCACATGAAGTTTTATGTAAGGATTTAATTATAAGAGTTGATTTGTTCCCTTAGTACTGCTCAAAGACTGTAACCCCAACGGTGCTAAGTGTCCTGATCTAAGAAACAGAATGTGGAACTCTAAAAATATTCTGTCAAATTGCAATGGATATAACAATAATAAAAAAAAACAGCAAAAGTAATGAGAAGATGACAACCAAGATGATGAAAACAGTGATGGTGACGTTTTCCTCAATAGTAGTTGTGTATCTTTATTTTCTGGTGTTGGCAAATCCTAAGAAATAATGTGTAGGAAAAGCTAAATAGAAGTAGTTTATTCCAATTTACTTAGATAGATACACTTTCAAAGCATCCTGTGTTGTACATTTCAGAACCCAATAAAGTTTTCTCATATATTGATGTCCCTTAAAAACAAGAAGAAAAACCTGACCCTGTTTGGCACAGTTCCTAAATCATAGGGAGAGTGAAGGAAAATAAGACTGAAGTGGTTCATCATCCCTGACATTCATTCCTAGGTCAGTTGGACGGAGAATGCAGGTTTCAGCTAATCAACCGTTCCTCCTTGGCCTCTAGAGGAACGAGAAAAGACAATTTGAACAGCCAGGACCTAGCCCTTAGCCCTTGCCACAATATATTCTTTCTTTTGTGTTTCATTAAGTGACTTCAGAATGTGGCTAGGTATCATTAAGTCCAATAGAGTGTCATAGAAGTTTTATCACTCCGCGGTAACGGTGTCCTGTGGTGATGTCCAAGACAGATTTTTGTGAGACTGGTGTCAGTAATCAGAAACAAATATATCAATTTTTGTCCTTAGACAAAAATTTATTAGTGTGCTCATTTTTAGCCCAGAATGGTGCTTTATTTTTGGTTTATTATTAAACTATTCTTGTGCAAAGAAGTAGATTTCTTTATTTTAATAAGTTCAGAATGGTTTCTTTATCTGACTAGGAAAAAATCCCCTGAAAATACTAATATAATTAAATAATATGACTTGTTATCTGAAGACTGTATGAATAGTTAGGATGTGTCTAAGATTCTGCAGAAAATGACTAAAATTAAAAATGTGTAGCCATCCATGTTATTCTTCTGGGAGCAATTATGATAGAAAATGTCCTCTTATCCAAGATAATAGTGTGTTCAATATTGTAAATTGTAAAACAAAAAAAAAATTGCACATTCTGAACATGATAGCTTAAAAGATTTTCACAGCAGTTCTATGAAATGCATGAATGGTGTGTACAGAATGATCCTGTCTAGTTGAGACCAGGAGAGCTGAATCAGCTTCATTCAAAACCATCAACATTTGTGACCTTGGAACAAATCAATAAAATCTATTCAGCTTGTCTCTGGGAAATGGAGTTAATTCGACTCAATTAATATGTATTGATTCCTCACCATGTACCTGGGCTACAACAAGTGGCTAGCTTTCTTGTCCTTCAGTAGACCACTCTCTAGATGGGAGACCAATTTGTGCACATCAAACCATAATGCAAAGGTGGGCTAAGACCATTAACAAACACCTTCAAGGGAAACAGAGGATGGTTGAAGGTTGTCATAAGATGAAGAGGAGCTAAAATTTAAGCTATAAAACTAAAAAAGAGTTCCCTTTTCCTTTCTTCTTAGGAAGTGCTCAAGAACCTATGGAATCATATACCTTTTCCTCCTTGCTGATTAATTATTTCTGATTTCCTAAAATGTAAACTACTTCTATGGGTAGAGAATTAACCAACTTCTAAAAATGTAACCATCATGTCTTGTATTTATTTTTGAAGACTAGAGTTGAAACTGGGTGTTCTCATTACTCAAATGGGGAATTTGAGTAAAAAAGATAATTGAGTGAAAAAGCACTTATTTACCTTTGTGTCTTGAATTTAAAAGAAAAAAAGACTCTGTTTTGCCTGGATAATCAAATCTAATTAGAAAAAAAAAATCTAGCATTCAATGATTCCTTTAAGTCATGCATCACTTAATGACAGAGATGTGTTCTAAGAAATGTGTCAGGAAATTTTGTTTTTGTGTGAACATCATCAAGCATACTCACAAAAACCAAAATGAATATGACATCACTACATAAAAGAGTCTTGTGGGAACACCTTCATGTCTGTGGTCCATCACTGACAGCAACGTCATTGTGCAGCACAAGACTGCATTTGTATATGGAAGGGCATTTGAGTGGCTAAAAATTTCAAATGAACGGATGGGAAATAATGAGCTACCAGTTTTCATAAAAGGAAAGGTTACCATCCTTCCAAATAAAATTGGGCTCAGGAACTGTTTTGGGCAAACATAAATATTTCCTCAAGAAGCAATTTTGGATAGACTCAAATATTCAAGACAAGGAGAGAAGCAAGAGAGTTCTGCACCATTGAGTAGGAGTGAGATGACTTTGGCTCAAACATTAAAAATAAAATGAGCAGCTGAGAGGGGAAAAAAGAGCAAAAATACCAATTCTTCATTTTGAACCATTTGGGAATGTTATATATCCTCAAGATATATAAAAAGACAAGTTGAAAAGAAAACAGACACATCTTTTTTTTCCTGTCCATTATGAATTATGAGCCATCTGTACAGCCAAAATGTATGAACGAAGTATTCTAATATGCATTAGATAAAACGAGATGACTAAGGAGTTAGTTATGTATGTAGATTTCTTTGTCAAATAATCATAAATTACATTTAGTATGTATTTTAAAACGTAAGAAATAAGTTAGCCTCTGCAGTGTGCTGACTGTAATTTTGCTTGGACTCTTAAAACTAACTTATTCCATTTAGAGACGTGTGGAGAAGCTGAACTTAAATTCCAGATGGACAGTTCTGAGCATCACTTTTCAAGCAATGAAAATGCAATGCTGAGTTGGATTTTTCTATTAATAGAGATTGATTTGATATTAGCTGAAGTTGGATGACTTCTAAGTTTCATTCTATCTACCAAAAGGGAATGAGGACAATCCTATCTAATGTTCTTTCACAGTCAAGGGGAAAAGGGTAACATTTGGAGCATTATCTCTTGGTCTTTGGGCTGATCCTAGGGAATCAGACTTCCTGAATTTCAACACAGGGCTCTAACTGTGTTTACTCAGCTGTCACTCCTTACCCCTGAGCTTTAGCAATAATAGTGTTGGTGGCAGAAGTAGAGTGGGTTTTATGAGTTTAGATATATATCAGTTGTAAATATTTGGTTTCAAGGGATACCTGAAGATCCCTAGTATCTTTTCCAGAATGACTCTATTTACCTCTCACATTCCCAACTTACGACCTTACATATTTACTTGGTGAGGGCTAGCAACACAATTGCCTAAGAGTTCCAATCTATCCACTTACGGTCTTTTTAAATATAAAAATATGTTTTCATCTTTAAATAATTCCAGACAGCAATCATTTTTAGATTTTTATCTTCACTACTAAGAATCCCAATTAATTTAAAAATGTCTTTGTTTTTTATTTCTTGCATTGAATGATGCCCTACCCATTGCTATAAAAAATGAATATGCTGATAGTCAAGAGGCACAAGGTAAATTTAGAAGAAATTTTGTAAGAATGTTGTTTCATAAAACTTATCTCCTTTTACATGGGCCACTACACAGGTCAGTTAGAGTATGCCATAAACACAATATTTATGGTTTCAATAAATCCTTAAATAAAAACAAAGAAACTCAACTTCAGTGATAGTATTATTAGGTACACTTACAGCTCATTTAATAATTAGATTCTCAGTCTCTTGATCAATGACTCAAAGAAAAGTGACTTTCTGTGGAACATGCTGAAATGTCATTCTGAAACTTTTATTTTTGAATAACATAAGTCAGGACAGCTATTTTAGCCAGCTTTTTAATCAGTGTGACCAAAATACCTTACCAGAAAAAACTTAGAAGAGGAAAAGTTTATTCAGAGCTCATGGATTCAGGGATCTCTCTCCATAAACAGCCAACTTCATTGCTCTGTGGCCAAGGTAAAGCAGAACATCGTGGCAAAGAGCAGGGTAGGGGAAAGCTGCTCCCCTTTTGGCTGGTCAGAAAGCAAAAAGAGGAATAAGGGACCACAGGCAAGATGCAGCCTTCCAGGGTACACCCCCAGTGACCCACCTCCTCCAGCCATTCCCCACCTGCCTTCAATTAGTCTATTCAAACTAGGATGGACTGAGTAGGTTACAGCTCTCAATCCAAACATTTCACCTCTGAACACACCTGCTTGAACATGGGAGCTTGTGGGGAATACCTCATATTGAAACCATTAATAATGGCTTTCTAGAGACTTGTTCAAATCAACATTAAAAAGCACACAGTAATGTACTAGTCAAACATAAAATTCAGATAATACCTTTTATGTCTTCATTTCTTCATGTGAAATTAAAGGAATCATTCAAAAAGATAGCTTTTCTTTAAGTTAGTTTGTAGTTTCTCTCTTCTTGGTCATGTGTTTTGTCTAGCTTATCTCCCAGTCATTACTGGGAAACTCTGGATTCCACATTATTAATTTGTGAAAATGAAATAGCTAAATGGCAGCCAGGCTCAACTCATTGGAGAGGCTACTGAAAGAGAAGACCAGTCAAAAGGAATTAAGATATGCTTTTCTTTCCATGTGTTTCTTCTGTCTTCTTGTCTCATTTTTAGCACATCATGTCATACCACACCATAATATTACTGTACTGTACTACAGAAAAGCCAGTCTATGTTAACGTTCCTCACAATGGAGACTGAATTTCAACACTTAACCCTTGGAGGACTCTCAGACTATATCCAAACAATAGTAAGTCTTAAATGCTATGATGAAGAAACTAGACTTTATTTCTTATACTGGAGTTAATTTGGGGATTCCACTTTTGGGCACTTAATCTTGAATTTCACTAGAATAAACTGATGAATAAAGGAGTGGGTTGGGAATCCTCTGGGAAGCTTACTGTGATTCCTATGGAAATTTATCCTTTCATAGGTCGTGCTTCCTGTGCATGGTCAAAATCACTGACCTCCATCCCACCCTAGCCAAGACTGGGTGCAAGAATATCCTCCAAGAGATCCCATGATCTGTGGTTTGAAAATGAGCCATGTCTGAGGAATCAGAGGCTTAGAAGCAAAAATGAGAGGTAATGCAGGGAGACCTGGAGGGCAAGTTGCTTGGTACAGGGAAAAGGTAATACAGAAGTCTGCAGCAGTAATTGTCTTTCCAATAGGATGGCTTCCTCACATGCTCTTTTGAGAAACTAGGGCCATATTTTCTAGGGCAAGACAAGCACTTATTAAGGGTTCAATAAAAGTTTTCTAATGAATGATGAGTGAACAATCCCCCTCAATATGATAAAATTTTTACAAAATAATTTTTTGTTGTTTTGCTTTTTACTGGCAAGGAGATTGCTAAAAAATTGTAATCACTCTAAGTTGGTATATTGTATTTCCTTATTAGACTATGCCTTCAATAACATATCAAGTGAACAATAGTTTTTTTTTTTTTGGTTTGTGTGTGTATTGTGCTAAATGTACTGATAGTTACAAGCTGCTTCCCAATTTCTAAAATACTAAACATTGAAAAATAGTGCACCTTATAAATGAAAGGGTGAATATGTACATATTTCTCTTTTCCTATCCTTTCTTGAAGACTTGGAGTGCACATTGGCGACATGATCATCTTTCTTTCACATTTCCAACAGCTCCCAGGATCCACGGTTGATATCTTCATTCCTTCAGACTCCAAGAGAATGACTATTAGTTTATAATCTGAAGAGAAACAAAGGTCACCACACACTTGCTCTGCGCAATTTACAGGAAAGAGAATGCCGTCCCAGATCTTACACCTTTAAAAAAAAAAAAAAAAAAAGAACTACAATTGAGAAAGAAAGAAAAACTTGGAAGTCCCCTCCTCGGAGATTTCATTCTTGGCAAGATTATTCTGTGATTGTTGTGATTTGCTTGAATGTTGTATTTTCCTGCACATGCACTTCCAGTAAAACCTCTCAAAACATAAACAGTGCTGACTTCACCTTACTTGTCCTTACACAGAATTTCCACTGTGAAATTGCCTTTTTCTGGTTGGGCTGTAGCCTTGCCACCCTTCATTCCCCCAGCTTCTTTAGGGCCTTGGCTGTTTATTTTGAGAGTTAACATTGACATTTACTAATAACAATAACATGTTATGTGATATAAAATTACGACACATAAACTAAACTGCTTTAAAACTTTCGAGGTATATCTGCACATTATTTTATTTTATATGGGCAGGGCAGCTATTATTAATTCTGTTTTGAAGATGAATAAATGGGATGCACACAGTGATTAAACACCTGCCCAAGGTCACACAGCTATTAAATACCAGCTGAGGAAGCCGAAGTGAAGTATAACAAAGCTTTGACAAGACTCAGACAGATCCTCCTACTCTTCCTTATGCTCTTAGCTATTCCTTTCTGTGACTGATTATTACAGGAACCATCTAATTATACAGGACACATGTATCTGTCTGCCCCTTTTAATGCTGAATGTCTCATAACACACATTTTAGCAGACAATTCCGTCCTTTCCTTTTCCCCATGTCTCTGCTTCCCCTCCCCTTTTAGCAGCTGGCTCCTATTTTGTTATTTTATGTAGCTCCTAACTGCTTGAAGAGATATGCTAGGAAAATGTGGCATTGATGTTTCAATTACCATTTTTGTTGTGTAATTTATCTTACTCATGTTTGAGATGTTAGATGCTGATCTCAAAACTCCCCTTCAATTCCTTTTCACACACTCTTTGTTTAAACTGCAATTTCATGATCCGTCTCTCAGAGGAGCCTTTTGGAGAAACCCAGCCTATAACTGAATAATGCTTGCTTGGGTACAAAGACCAGTGATTCACTTCTATGGTTCCCAGTGTTCTCCTACTGATCTGCTTCTCCTGTTTCCTGTAGTGGGGAATGGTATCATCCAGTTTCCAGACTCACAGAGATTTCATTCATAGCTCTCTGTACTCACTCCTCATATCCAAGTCATTATGGGTGCTAGGCACTTCCTCCTAATAATCTCATGATCCAGAACACCTCCTTTCATCTATATAACACCACCTATCTGCTGAGATGTATACAGTTATCTAACCTATTTCCTAATTTCTAATCTGTCCTTCCTTCAATGATTATGTTATTCTTTGCACATCTCCATTAAAACTATATTCAGTATTCCTCTTTGGTTCTGAGATTAAAGACTCCTAATTTTCTTGCCTGTCTGTGGTTTGGCCCCAGCAGATGTCTTTGGAATTGCCCACCCCACTTCTACCTTGTTCTTCACAGTCCAGTCTCACTGATTTCTTTCAGTTCCTCAAACAGGCCTGTTCATTCCCAAGCACATGCTATTTCCTCTGCCTGGAGCAACCTTTATTCTTTCTACAGTGCTCTGTTGAATCACCTCTTCTTTTTTCATATAGACTTCTGACTTCTCTGAAATCTCAGCTCCCCTCTTCATATCAGAAAGCTCTTTTCCCTGTGGCACTTGCCCCTGTGGTAGGTTTGCAATTATTTGGCTAATTACTGGATCATTTATTGTATAGGAGAATGTTGACAGTAGGTCTATAACTCATGTTTTCCTCTTTGGGAACACCTCTGGCTGATTTTCTTTTAACCCCAACCATACCTCCTTGCAAAGACTGACTACTGAAATTTGCCTACCTCTCAATCACTGATCTAAGAAAGCTTTTAGCAGAATGTACTTTATTTGTCTGGCCTGTTGTAAGCATATCTGTAAATCAAAGATTTATGAGGTGTGCTTGTGCTATTGAATACAAGTTAATCATATTCTAAGAACTGAACTGTGAAATGATGTATAAACCAAAAGACCATAGCACTCAGAGGCCTGCCTATGCTAACTCTAGCCATGCAATGTGAGGACTATTCAATCCAGAACCAAAACACTTTATAGTATTAAAAACGGGGTTATAATTTATGGATTCAAGTCTGCCAGACAGTGTTGTGGCATGTGCTGTTGAAGTTACTTTCTTAAGAGTGTTGCTTATCATTTGTAGTGTGTGATGCTGATAATAAATAAATATTTATATTTTGTATGAATCTTACTGAAATAAATAAAAAAATCTTACTAATATAAATAAATATTTATATTTTGAATGAATCTTACTGAAAACTCAGCATTTCTTTATTATAAAGTGGACTATCTCAATTTCCTTTTCATTGCCTCATGAGCTCCATAAAAGCAGGACTGTTCTGATTTCACAGTTATTTTCTTATTTTTCTGGCCCAGCATTTAGCACATAGTAGATGTTTAATAAATATCTCTGTGTTAGAGATAACTATCTCACTTAGTTCTTCCTTCTTTCTTGCACACATGGGGAAACTATCCAGTATTCCCTGCAATTAAATTGGAGCCCTTATGTTGAATGTGAGGTGTCCCCCAAAGCTCATATGTGAAACAATGCAAGAAGATTTAGAGGAGAAATGATTGTGTTATAAAATCCTTAGCCCAATCAGTGAATTAATCACCTGATGGGATTAATTGAGTGGTAATTGAAGGTAGGTGGGGTGTGTCTGGAGTAAGTGGTGCTTTGGGGGTGTGATTTGGAGTAAATATTTGTATTTGGCAAGTGGAGATTTCTCTCTCTGCTTCCTGATTATCATATGAGCTGCTTCCCTCTGCTACACTCTTTCACCGTGGTGTCCTGCCTCACCTTGAGCCCTGAGGAATGGAGCCTGCTGTCTATGGACTGAGACCTCTGAAACTGTGAGCCCCCAAATAAACTTTTCCTCCTCTATAGTTGTTCTGGTCAGGTCTTTTAGTCACAGACGCCAAAAAGCTGACTAAAACACTGTGCTTAATTTTGACTAGTCAATTTTGAGAGGAAATTAACATTCTTCACTTCAGGGTAGAGGCATTTAAGATGAAATGTAAAATTTCAACATTATTTTTCCACACCCATTTCTTAGCAAATGCTGAAACTTGGATTGAGATAGCTATATAGAATGATGGCAGACCTTCTGTCATTTCTGGATTCCTGATTGATATGTAGAGCACAATCTTTCTCCTATCCACATTGAGAAGATAGTCCAAAGTAGAACACTAATGGATTTGTGAGCCTCTTGCTATTTTTGAGATTCAATTGTTACCTAGTCTAACAGCCTCGGCTGTCTAATACAGGAATGGGTATTGGGCAGGCAAAACTATGTATAGAAACCTTTCAGAGAACACACACCTTCTTTTCTTTCCCTGATTCTTCCACTCTTTTTGTTTCTTCTCAAAATACAAATTAGGAAATGAGTAGAAGAGAGGCTGACATGGTATAAGGAAAATGGAGTCAGTTAGCCCCCCTCACCTGGATGGAGGGGAGGGAATGTTTAAAACGTTTTCTGTATATCAAGAACAACAGCCCACGCACAATGTGAAGTAAACTGTGATATCATGCTTGGCATGCTGCCAGCTTTGTTTTAATTTACTATATAAACTGACCCAGAATTTTTTCTGCACAGATTGCCCACCCCTCAAATAAAAGCATGTCAGATATCCTTATGGGCCTGCATATCTTCTTCTGGCTGCCCGAATCTCAGGTCAACCTGTCTGGAGTAAAGCAGTTGCATTACATGTGGTATATTAACTGGCAGTACAGAAACAGCTGACTCAACATTAGCTAAATTGACTCAATGAGGTAAACTCATATCATAATTTATGGAGTAGAGCATCTTATGTTCCAGGCCCTCTGACCGGTATTTGAGTTTCAGTCAGGAAGAATGGCTGGTTCTTGCTCACATATCCAACTGAGAGTAGTAGAAAAAGGACTATTAACAAAGAAATATGGCAGAAGGAAGTATCACTTCTGACTCATAAAAGAGGCTTAAAAAATAACTTCACAGATGGGATGTCATTCAAACTAGATTTTTGAATGTATGAAGAGCTCCATCAAATACAAGAGAGAAAAGGGACCATTCTGGACAATTCCCAATGGCAGAAATGTTCGTGGAGCCTTTGGATAGAGAGTTTAATAGATTTGGATTGGTGACTGGGTTGAGGATTGGGAAGAGAGTGTAGGAGGTCAAATTTCCTTTTCCCATTTCCCAACTCCAATTCTTGTCATTACTTTTATACATTTTCATTCAGCATGAAAGAAAACTACAAGGTTTTCAAATGGTTTCTGATAACATCACAATAGCTGTGCATGGAAATTGTTGACAGGATAAAAACATTTATCGAAGAATAAAAGGAAGGAGAAAAGAACCAACCAACTCTACCACCTATCTTACATTCAGAGTGTTCTCTTTTTTTCTAACTTTTTAGTCCAGTGATTCACACAGGGACTCTGCACCGCTCTTTTCTCAACCGTATACATGTTTAGCTAGCATCTCCCATGTTTCCATTCCAAGCTCTCTCTTCTATCCACATCCTTGTTCTTTTGGTGAATCATCTCAACAATTTAGTAAAAATGATCATTCTAAGGCCTCTACCCAAGAATTCAGATTCATTAGATTTGTGTGAGGCCTAGGCATTAGCATTTTAAATAGCACTTCATATGTTCTGATTTATATCATTCTTAGACCACACTTTGATAACCACTGATGTATATAGTGGTTGTAAAAGATTTAAAAATATGGGCCTTTGTTCATCTATATCAATGGTTCTCCATCTCTGGGTATGTATCAGAACTGTGTGGGAAATTTTTAAAAACATTATGCATAGGCCATACCATAGAACACTTGTGTCTGATTAGCTGGATGGAGAAGAACATATATAAGTTTGTATTTTACATGTTATGGCACACTCCTTACATTAATGCTTAGAAGGCCTCCTACTTACTGTGGCCTTTGCAAGACATTGATAAGCAGGCTCTATTTAGCCCACAATTCCTCAACTGAGAACCTTGATGTAGAGAATTCTAGAATAAGTACAAATTTCTTAAAATTTAAAACATAATGGGAAGAGATTCTTGGTAAGATATTTATGGAATGCATTTGGCTTCCTCTGCTTTTCATGTCAACCTTTTCCTTCTCATGCCAAGCTGCCATTGCAATAAGCAGACAGGTAAGAACTGAAGACTGAGCCTTTGACTCTCAGAACTCTGACAGGTGGAACTCCTGCAAGATTAACTGCCCTCCCACGATTGGAAAAAGGCAGCAACCAGAGGAAGAGAACCCTTGATGAATAGCCAAATGTTGTGGATCTTTCAAGTGATTCTGCTTTGGCAGGGTAGTGGTGGTGGTGGTAGGAGGGGGACTTAATGAGAGTAAAAGTAAAAAGCTCAAGAAGCCCACCTGAGTGTGCTTCTTTATTTTTATGTTTTTAACTTTTCCTGAGTGAAGAAATAACTGGAAAGTAGGTTGAGTTTTCTATCCCAGAGGATCAGAGGTATGTGGGCACTAGGGAAGAGAAAGACTTTCTGCCACTAGGGAGGACAAAGTGTCAGCTGCTACACTGTCAGGCCACATCATCAGAGGCCACCCTTCATGGAATTGCTGCCATTTAGTGATCCTCAGTAGTGAATTTTAGCTGAAATGAGAGGAAGCCAGAAAACTGCAGCTCAAATAAAGGGGTCAACAAAAAGGGAGAGAAAGAACTGATAGGACCATGAAACAAGGCTCTTGACATGGCACACATGCTGAACATTTGAATAACATAAATGGTAAACAGTATTTAATAATGTTCAAGCATAGCTTGAAATGACTTTATGGAATAAAATAACATCACTGATATGATTTGGATATGAGGTATCCCCAAAAAACTTCTGTGATAATGCATGAATGATGGAATCATTAGATTATGAAGGCTATCACCCAATCAGTCCATCCTAGTTTGAATGGACTGAGTGGTAACTGTAGGCAGGTGGGGTGTGACTGGAGGAGGTGGGTCACTGGAAACATGCAGGATTCGCCTTCTCTGCAGCCCCTTCCCCTTCCTCTCTCTGCTTCCTGGCCATCATGAATGCAGTAGAGCTCCTTTCCCATGCTCTTCCACCATGATGTCCTGCCTCACCTTGGACCCAGAGCAATGGACTTCACTGACCATGGACTGAACCCCTGAAACTGTGAACCAAAACACACTTTTCTTTCTTTAAGTTGTTCTTTATCACAAAAATGCAAAGCTGACTAACAACCATCTTCCAAGTTTGTTGTTTACTGAATTAGTAACATAGGAAAAAAATAATGGAGGAAAATCACAAATAAAAATGTGCAAGAATGGAAAATTAGAGAAAATAATTAAATAACATTAAAGAGAGATTAGAGACTTCCAGAAAGGTGGGTGGGGTGGGGAAGATTAGGTTAAGATATGAATTAAATAAATAAAAGAGAAAAACTTCCTTGAATTTGAGAAAGCCCAATAAACTGATATTTAAAGTTCTAATCAGGGTTTATAAGGAACACACACACCTAAGAAGGTAAAAATCCCAAATTTCAGGCATAAGTATAAAATATTTAAAGTTTTGTATAGAAACTTTAAATATTTTAAAGTTTTTTTTTTTTTTTTTTTTTTTTTTTAATATAGCCTCTTCCTTGCTCTCTGCCTTCCATCAGCATGAGGTGAACAGATCTCTACCAGATGCTCTCACCATGATGTGCTGCCTCATCACACACCTAAAGCAACAGAGCCAGCCAACCATGGACTGAAAACTCTGGCAACATGAGCCAAAATCAGTTTGTTGTTCTTATAAGTTGATTTCTCAGGTATTTTCTGACAGAAATCTCACTAACACCTGGGGAGCTTTAGAATTATTGATGTGAGGCTTCACTGTAGATGAATTAAATTAGAGTCTTCTGGGTGTCGGAACAATAATGGTGTTTTTAAACTACCTAATCATTTCTAATTTCTAACATGATACTTTCACCTATAGACTGCTGGGAGGAAAAGGAAGGTAACCCTCAAATCCTGTGTTATTTATTTACACATTTTAAGAAAATATGTCACTATTTAATCTGAGGAAATGGAAAAGTTATTTCTCTGGAGATCAGATAAATTAGAATTATCAAGATGGTGAAAAACTAAAAAACTAAAAAAGATAGAGGAAACAGGTAAGTGAGGAGCCATACAGCATCCGGTTACGTATGATTGGATGATAACAGAAATGGTGACTGTTGCCTGGGAAATGATGTCAAGACCTAAATAAAGGTTCTGAAAATAGAGGAGATGAATTGTGTGAGGAAATTCATATAATAATTTGGAATTGAAAAGGTGAAATTATTTCATTAAAATTTAAAAGTTGAATTTGGTTCGTGGGGAGAAAGAAGAAGAGTATTCCTTAGAATTCTCCTAGGGATAAAGAAAAGAAGTAGAAGAAAGTGTGTGGGGGGGGAGACACTTACAGTATTCTAAAGTTTCATATCCTAGGAGGGACGTCACTAGGGAAAAGAGAATTTTGATGGAGAACACTGTCATCTTATTTTCTTGTAGAGGTAGGTGTTGTTGTTGTTGTTGTTTTCTTTTTAAATAAGCATCAAGGAAGGTGTTTTAGTCAGCTTTTTTGCTGCAGGGAGCAAAGACCTGACAAGAATGATTGTAGAGAAGGAAAAATTGACTTGGGGGATCATGGTTTCAAAGGTCTCAATCCATCGATAGCCAACCCCATTCCTCAGAGCCTGGGATGAGCAGAATATCATTGCAGAAGAGTGTGGTGGAAACATGGCATTAGAAAGGAGAGAGGGAGAGGAGAGAGATTGAGATGGAAAGAGAGATAGAGGGCACTATCCCCTCACCAGACAAAATATATACCCCAAGGTCACTCCCAATGAGCTACCTCCTCCAGCCACACCCTACCTGCCTTCAGTTACCACCCAGTTAATTCCTACCAGGGGATTAATTCACCAATTGGATTAATGCTCTCCTAACACAACTATTTCGCCTCTAAATCTTGCATTATCTTGCACACACATGAGCTTTTGGGGAACATCTCACATCCAAATCATAACAAAAGAACAGGTGATCATGATAGGCATGGAAAATAAGATGTAACTGCTAATATAAGAAATAAAAAGTAATTTGTCCCAAAGAGCAAAATAATTCAAAGGACATTTGCAGTCCTTTAATTTGCTTTCTAGCTTTTTACAACAGATAATACATCTAAAGGTTATCTTTCTACCTGAGCACGAGGACACATCCTCTAGTCTATTGATAATGTGTTTCCAGATATTTTTCCTCTCACACACTAGCCGCCTCATTGCTCAGTGTCAGAGAACATGTCATTCTCCCTGTGTGGTGACATCTCAGTCCTCATAGAGTAAAAATTCCCTTGCCTTTTCTGATCTGTGTTTACATCAGAATGGTTGGGCAAGTTCTTGTACACATCTCATATGCTGTGGCAGAAAAGCCCCAGGGGCACAGGTGAGCAACTTAATAATAGTGCAGCTGAGGAGAAATTGATAAAGTTACACTTCCTGGAATTCAGTCATCTGGAAACCACTGGAATAAAACACTGAGTTGAGGGATTTTGATGTGACAAACAAGAGACATCTGATAACAGTCCACACGATTTACACCTTTATTACCTGTTCATGACTTCCATTAAGTGCAGACTGAGTCTTCAAGTTGGTGGCTGCTGTAATCTCTATAAAAGAATTAACTTGCAAGAGTTAGTTAAATAGCTACAGATCTTTCTACTGCACCTAGTCCCAGTGTTACAATTATATTCATTATATCACTGTATTGTACTTTCAAGTACTTTAACATGTCTGGGTTCTTTGCCTGGAGCGTGGCCAGACTGACAATGCTAAAAGTTGAAGCCCTCAGTTGCTTTATTCTTCTTGAGTCATACATGTCATAATCAGCCATTATAGTTATCATTGTTCATGGAAACATAAAGTAACCTAAAGGAAGCTTTCTAGATATGTAGATGTCCTCAATCTTATCCCTATTGTGTATTTCTGGAAACTCCTTAGTATTTGAGTGATAACTTTTATTATTTTCAGCCTGGCTATTCACCAGTGTAGGTTTAGGTTCAATGCAGTACTTAGTCTCTTCCCTGGTAGAAGCATCTTCCATGGGTACAAGGATTTCTACCCCATAAGCCCAAGATTTCAGAGATGGGAAGCAAAATGTCTGCAAGTGCTGCACTGGCAATGATGCTGAAAAGGGTCAGTCCTACTTGCACCCCTTGTTTCCTGGGCCCATGTACCTCACTGTTAGACACACAGTGTCAGGCACTGGTATCAAGCCAGTGCATACATCCCGTGCTAGAATACATCTTTCCTCTGGGTCTCAACTTTGCTGCTGATGGCTTATTGGATATTTAGTAAGCTTTTCATCCCTTAAATAGGCATATGCCACTGGGTGATGCCACAAGTGGGAGGACCTTTGGTCATGTGACCAGTGTTTCGACTTTACATTGACATGTGTCTCTTGGTGTGAGGCAATGTAAAGTGGTATCTCAAACTAATAAATTAAACATTTTGTAAGCCCCATGTGTTGGTGCTGTTAGAGCCACTAGAAGTGGGAAGGAAAAGTGGGAAGGAAAAGCTATCTCCAGAACAGGTGCTTCTTCATTAAGGATGAATTACTGTCCCCTCTAGGAATGCCATAGTTCAATAATACTTCATACTTGGTGTCAAAATAAGCTTTTGTGACAGACCTCTGAATTCCTATGAATAAGTTTAGTACATAGTAACTAAATCATCACCAAAGTTTCTGGACCTCATCAGCGACATGACCATAAGAGACTGATTACTGGGGCATTTCCATGCTGTTCAGTGTTGAATACATTCATCATAGAGCAATTTGACAGTTGCAAAAATAGCAGAATCAAGTTCTGCAAACCCAGTTGATGTTTGTATGTCCCTTTTTGCTACTCTAGCGCCATAGTCTCATCAGAGACATTAAATGAGGGAAGCAATAATTGCTTCATTAACTGCAGCTGCTGATGTTGAGTCACCTACAATTATATAATTATATACATACACACATATCCATTTTTACTGGATTAATGTTTACTTAATATTTGTTTGATCAAACTTTATTAAGAGTTCACTGTGTGGAAACAGATGCAGGCTCATGTGCAGGCATGGCAATGTATCAGAGAGATAGAATCCTAGTCTCTAGAAGAGAAGATCTAATCATGAAAGAAAGAGCTTAATGCATGGATTGGGTGGTGGCTTGTCTTGTACATCATTTTGTCCTATAGGTGGGTACAGTGCTTAAAAATAACTCAGTCTGCAAGTAGAAGAATAACCTTGACCTTGATGAAAAACTCATTGCTCTGCAAACTCTGTTGCTACCCAAAGCAACTTATATCTTTCAAAGATTTCTCAAATGAGAATATTTATTCTTCCATATTGACAATAAAATAGCCACAAAAATATGGAAGAGGATAAGAGAAGGCCGTTGGATATTGGACCACCTAGACTAGTCTTCTAATTTTCTTATTTTCCATTTATTTTTCTTCTTATTGTAGTTTCCAAGAACATTTCCTGAATTTTATGTACCTACCATTCACCTTCTGTTGACTTTTCATTTCTATTGGCATATTTTTTTAGTTCCCAAGAATTCTTATTTGTCTATTTCATTTATGTTAAAACAATTTAAGCAATATCTTCTCTTATCTCTGCATATATTAATGATATCAATGTTTCTTTATCCTGAATAATCTCTATTTCTTCTAGTTGGAGTTTTCTACCTTTTTGATTGTATATATCACTATAATCCATATTAAAGTTATGTCTCTCAAACATCAGTTAAAATTTGGCATTCTTCTTACAAATAAAAGTAGGAGACAGCTGTGTGTGGTGGCACAGGGCTGTAATCCTAGCAACTCAGGAGGATCACAAGTTCAAAACCAGCCTCAGGAATTTAGCAAGGCCCTAAGCAACTTAAAGAGACCATTTCTTTAAATTAAAAATCAAAAAAAAGGGCTGTGATTGTGTCTTTGTGGTTAAGTACCCCGGTTCACTCCCCAGTATTAAAAAAAAAAAGTAGTAAACAAAAAGTTGATTACAATCTCTGTGAAATTTGGCTTCTCTCAATGTTTATTTGAGTGAGTCATTCTTGAGGAGCCCCTGAGGTTAACATCTTGAGACAGTGGGATTGCTTGGACTTGTGAGTTCCAGAATTGTGGATTCCCTGAAGGAGAGGGGATGGTTGTGCATTCGGTATTTGGAATGTCAGTGGTCACCTAATCTTCTAATTTCAGTAGTCTCCAAAATTATCCCAAATTCCCAATACAGGGACATTTTTCACCTGTGCCAGAGACCAAACCTCCAGACTTTTGGGGCTGAAGGACAATTCCCCAGACGCATGTTGTAAGAAAGGGATCCAGCTTCTTTGTGTTCACTATCCCAAGAGCCTTTACTTACTTTCACCCTTGTTGGTACCCCTATATTTCTTTAAATACAAATTGTGCTGCATCGTTGTTTTCCCTATTGCCAACTTTAATTTTGGCCTTCTTGGGTTTTCAAAACCAGTTAAATTTGTGTGAATTAGGATGACACAAGTCCCACTTGGAGAATGAAGAATAAAGAGCTGGATTATATCTCCCAGTGGACTTCATCCCAGTTTCTGTCATAAGCATTGGCCATGGGCACCACAGCCTCATCTGCTCTTTATCACATTCTTGTGAATTTTTGCATTTTTTATGAAATCTCTTTGTGATAACTTACATGTGTCCCTCTACCCCTGATGGAAGCTATATTATACATGTTTATTTGATCTGCCATCATAAGTCAGAAATGATATTTAGAAAAGTTTAAAAGCCAGATAAATGCAATGTTCTGAAATCATTTTCACAACAGATCTGCTTAGAAATTTGTATTCTATTTCTGGGACTAAATGGAATTATCTGGTCATAATTCTTAAGACATATCATGTAACAATTGAGATCAAAATATTGCTGCATAAGTAACCCTGAAGAGCATGCCATTTGCAGACAGCAAATTCGAAACCACATACTTGGTTTAAATTGGATAATATTCAAGCTTAGATGTCAGTGAGGATAAGTTTGATATTTAAAACTAATTAAGGAGTTGTGCAAATTTCACATAAATATATTACTCAGCACATCCTGCAAAGTTCAGTAATTGTAGAACATTATTCATCTCACTTAGTGACCTCTCATTCAGGGGTGAAAACAGAGATTTCTTTATTTTCAATGATGGAAGCCAGGAATTATTTCATCTTAAGCTAAGTGGTTTTACACTCTAGATTTTCTAATGGGTTGGAAATTAGTAAATCACATGGCACTCTGCATTTTCTTTTTGCTAGGGAGGTATAGGTAGGAATACATAATATAACTTGATTTTGTAGTAATCAGAGGGTCGAAATATGTGCTAGACAGAAGAGCTTTATAAAACACATTTCTTTTCTCTCTTTTTTTCCTAAGGATAGAAATGCTTTGGGGACCAATCCCTCTGCCCACAGCTTCTATGTGACATTACCTGCTGGGAGCCATCAGCCAAGTAGGTATGACAAATTCCTTGCCAGCTTACTCCCATGCTGTCTAGTGGAAGGACTTCTGAAAGGTGACCTTGCTCAAGGACCAGGGCAGGATCCGTGTTTAGGGTGTTCCCCCTTTAGAATAGGGCAGTTTAGCATAATAGGAGATTAGGGTGTTCCCCCTTTAGAATAGGGCGTATCCTGCTACTGAGTTCCTCTTGAGTGCTTAGGGTCAGACAGTATATTTTGGGAGAGAGTGGATTTGGGCAGAGAACGTGGATTCCCCCAGAGCGTGTTTGTAGACGGCCGGTGTGAGTTCGGGAATAAAGAATTGCTGTTTGAATCTACAAGCTGTGTGGAGACTCGTGATTTGTGCCCAGCCAGAGACTGCGGCAATTACCTATTCCTGACTCTACTGTGGTCAGATCCCTCACACACACACAGAAAGTTGACTTCCTGCTAGAGTAGCTGATCCAAGCACCACAATTCAGGGAACACTTGCTCATCTGTGTTCCATGATCTCTATAGGTCTTACCTAAGTGCAATATCCCCAGCCAAATAAAATTTATCAAAGTATGACTTAGATTTGCATCACTTTCTTCTTACAGCCTTCTGCAGTTTCTTGTTACCTATCCATTAAGGTCTATTTCTATTAACTTAGCTTCTGTAGCTCTCAGGATTTGCCTTTAGTATACTTTTACCATTTATAATCTATATTTTCACCAAGTCATATAGCTTACTATTCTCTAAACATGTTGTAAAATTCCATTGATTTGTATTTACTAAGCTTGTCATTTGGAGATTCCTTCTCTCCCCTTCCCATTTATAGCCAATAAGTTTTATTCAGCAATTAAGTCCTCAATAAAAGGCCACTAACTTGAAACTGTTCTTTTTCGTTACAAATTTCACATTACATTTGACCTCTGTGATATATGCTGTTTAAATTTCCCATATTCATTTGTTGCCTTAGGCAAATACTTTCTTTTAAAACTATCTTTGGTCCTGAGTCAGGAGCCTGGCAAATAGTAGATATAAGATTAAAGTAGATGTAAGTATAAAGTAAAGAATAATTCTTTCTGAAATGAGTGACATACTGAGTGAGCCTTTCTTTTTTTGGCAGGAAAATTTGTTTTTGTTTTTGTTACTAGGGATTGATCCCAGGGATGTTTTACTATTGAGCTACATCTCCAGCCCTTTTATTTTTTGTTTTGAGACAGGGTCTCACTAAGTTACTTAGGGCCTTGCTAATGGCTGGTCTCGATCTTGGGATTCTCCTGTCTTAGCCTGTAATGGATTCTGATGGACAGAGTAAATATTTGTTTGATGAAGAAAACTTGGTTTCTTTTACAGTGTAAAGGTTTAGGTGGGCATCTGCATTGTTTCTTTATAATGAATATGAGATCTTTTGTTGTTTATTGGTTGGCCTTTCTTGGTACCCCAATTGTCCTGTCCATTGCAAATGAAAGGCCAATTTTTGTGAGTATTCCATGTGTAAAAACAATAAAACAATATAGAATCTCTCTTTGTTGGAAACAAGTCTACTGAGCAAATATTTTAGAAAGGATTCTTTTTTATTTTTTGGTTCTGGGGATCAAACCCAAGGCCTTGTGCATGCACTGTACCACGGAGCTACATCCCTAGCCTTTCCAAAAATATTTTATTGAAGAGGTACTATGTGCATGGCAGTATTTGGGGTAAGAAGTGTGGTGTCATTTATATCTTCTTGGAATCTACTTTCTAGCTGGCAGTTAGGCAAACCAATAAGCAAACAAACAGATAATGTTACATCAGGTTACATGCTAAAAAGAATTGTAAAGAAGAATTCCAGAAGGTGTTCAGTGAAGGCTTTTCTGAAGAGATAGTCAAGAATAAATCTGAATTCAATGAGAGCAAATTATGTGATAATGTGGGCCGATATTATCACATAATATCCATGCAGTGTAAACAACCAGAACAATGACAAACGGGTATGAGTAAGCTTGGAATATAAGGCTGGAAGTGATTAATGAAGAGGGAGATGAGAGTAGTCAGAGACAGTAATGTGATATCAGGGAGCACTTGGAAACGAATTTGGATTTTACTCTGAATGAGATGGAAGCCAATATATATGTGGTGTGGTGTAATTACAGGAACAGCGTGGTAGAAAATAAGCTGGAAGGTTATTTCCGTCCTCTAGATGAAATATAATGAGGTCTTGGGTTAGAGAGAGTACATTGAAGGTGATCAGAAGTTTCCAAATTCAAGAGACATCTAGAAGGTAGGGATAGGCAGACTCACTCTGCCTGGTTATGTGTATGAAGGACCTAGAAAACTGAAATATGACTCAGAGATTTTGGACTGGAACAGCTTAGGAAATGGAGTTACCATTTAATAAACTAGAGGAAACTGGGGAAAGAGCCAGTTGCTGATGAAAAATCTGGTTATCAAAACTTTTTTTTTTTCGATGACTGATATAAAGATTTTTCACTTTGTCTTTGATATGGCAAGTTTAATAATGATGGATATGGATGTAGATCTGTTTTCATTTACTCTGCTCAGATTGTCCTGTCCATTGCAAATGAAAACTTATTTTTCTTCAATTCTGAAAGTTTTTGTCATTATGTCTTATTCTTAAAGATAGTCCTCCTCTCTATTTTCTCTCTTAAAATTCCAGTTGAATATTTCGGGCTTCCTATTCTATTCTCCATGGCTCCTAAACAGTTTACATCTTTGACCTGCTTTCTGTGATTTCAACTACTTCATTTTTTGCTCTACAATTTTTTTCCAGTTAGACCTAATTAGCTGTTTTTTAGAAGTTCAATTATTTTAAAAAATCTTCTTGTTTTTCCTCCCACTTTGTATCTTTTTTTCATTATGCTTTCAACTTCCCCCCTTATACTCTAATTTATTTAAGTTAGTAATTAAAAAAAAATTAATATTCTTATATGATCTTCAGTTCTTTCAGTGCTAATCTTCCCATATTCCCACCTGACTTTGATTATAACAACCTTTTTTTCTTCTACACACTCCTTCTCATCCGCTTCCTTTCTCTTTTAATTTCTCCTTCCTCTCCTTTCTGTGCTCTATTCTTTCTCTTCCTCTTTGTGATTGTAAACTATCCTCAGTAGGAAAATTTTCCCTATATTCTAAATATCTTCTGCCTTGAGCCACGGAATTATGACCACACAGTATTTTTTTGCCAGGGCAAAAAGAAGAGTGAAATTTCTGAAGCCTAGAACTGATGTTAATGCTTTTCTTTCAACTTGAGCTTTATCATTCACATAAGCAATTCTACCAATGTATGTGTTACAGGCTTAAAGTCTTGATTTATCTAGTATGATTTTACCCATTCAACTATTGCATTGAGCAGAAAGAAAGAATTTCATTCCTTTTTGGACTCAAAGTCAAAGTTTTTCATAGGAGATACAATAAAGAGGAAATGCACTCACATAAGGGGAAAGGTGCCCTCATACATTGCTGGTGAGACTGAAAATTGATGAAACCACTCTGGAAAGCAGTACAGAGATTCTTTAGAAAACTTGGAATGGAACTACCATCTGACCCAGTTATCCCATGCCTTGGTATATATTCAAAGGACTTAAAAATCAACATATGCTGACAGAGCCACATCAATGTTTATAGCAGCTCAATTCACAATAGCAAAGCTATGGACAGATGAATGGATAAAGAAAATGTGGTAGATATATACACACAATGGGATATCATTCAAACGTAAAGAAAAACTAAATTATGGTTTTTGCCAATAAATGAATGGAACTGGAGACTGTCATGTTAAGTGAAATAAGCTAATCCCCCCAAAACTAAATGCCCACTATTCTTTCTGATATGTGGGTGCTGATGCACAATAGAGAAGTGAGGGAATAGAAGTTCATTGGATTAGACAAAGAGGAATGAAGGGAAGGGAGGTGGGATGGGAATAGGAAAGACAGAATCAATCAGACGTAACTTTCCTATATTCATAAATGAATACACAACCAGTGCAACTCCACATCATGTACAAACCATAAAAATGGGAAGTCATACTCCATTTATATATGATATGTCAAAATACATTCTATTGTCATGTGTATTTAAAATGAAAACTTTGTAAAAAGGATACAATGAGGTTTCTAGTACCACATCTCGGCTGAGTTTTTCGTCTCACATTGATAGCATGACAACCCTAACCACAGCCTCTATAACCTTTGCCCCTTTATAACCTCTATAACCTTTGAAGGGACACAGCAGTACCTGGTTCTACCATCTCTTTCACTGCAGTTTCCAATATACCCCAGAACACAAGTGAATCTTTTTCTCTCTTTTGTTCCCCAGTTTAGATATTCATGCATTTTTTTTTGTTGTTGTCAAGAATTTCTAGTTGGATTTCTATTACACCTTTAGTATAGTAGCAAACAAGGATTCATCCCCTGCCAGCTAAGTGCACTATTCTGCCAGAAATCAGGAATAGTTTTTTGAAGTACACACAGCAGACAGTACACTCAGAACACGTCCTCTTTTTTTCCTGTAACTGCTAGAGATCTCCTTTTTTGTACCTGATATATTTGAAAGTATAAGTTACTTCTAGAGTTCTTAAATCAGTCCTTCGACTATCTTTGTTGGTTGTCCCATCCTAGGAGTGATAATGCCCCTTAAGGAAGAAAGGAAACCCAAAATTAAGTTTGGCTTTACACCAAAGGTCTGTAGAAGAAATGAGGCCAGAGAAAAACTATATTTTGCTGTTATTAGCCCCATTCAACACAGAATCAGAAAAGAAAGAAAGAAAAAGATTTTTCTAAAGCCAAGAGTGTTTCTCAAAAATAGAAATCTTTATTTATAATTCAGATAACAGTAGGTTGTTGTTTTATAAACTTTACCTTCTTGTCTTTTGTATAATTGCTGAAATTTTAAAGGGAACTTGGTTCAATTTCCTTAGTTTCAGAAATTCTGGAAATTAAATAACTTTAAGTAGTTGTACAAATTGGGATTTGATTCCCAGATTTGATTCCAAATTCTACTCAAGAAATACTATTTAAATCATTAAATAATTTTATCTTTATTATTTCTGCTATACAACCACATGGAATCATTTTGATAGATAAGATTTTCAGTGTTTTTTTAAGGTGAGAGTTAGGCTTTCCTAGTCCCAAGAGTTCATAAATATTCTTTCCTTGGTTGGACAGAAGAGAAGGAGGCTCACTTTCCCAGCCCCTCACTGTAGGTTAGGCACTGTATAAAGAATATTCTGTTTAATCTTCATTACCAATAAAATTTAGAAGTTACTATTACTCAATTTTGGCAAAAGTTAGAAAATGAGATGTACAGAGATAAAGTACCCTTTCCAATGTCTAAAAATTAGTTAGCAGGTGAGCAGAGTTAGTACTTACGCCTCATGTTAATTCAATAGTCTCATGAAGTATCTAAAACAAGAGAAATCCAAAATTCATTTATGAATTCTGACTACAGATTCCAAGACAACACTGGGAAACATACATAGAGGTGAAATTTAAATATCTTAACCTAAGTGTCATGGTACATTTCCCTTAAATTTTAACTTCCAATGAATCATAGTACCTTTTGAAAATCCTTTTCATTTCCACAAACTCCTTCAGAAAGATAAAATTCATGAAGCCTCTTTTTTAGTATTCTAATTCTAAAATTGAAGTAAAAATTGGGTCTTTTTAAAATACACATTTATTTTGTCTCTATTTCAAAAGCAAGAGTTTTAAAGGGCTAAATATATGTAACATCATAGTTACATGAATATTTGAATTGGTATAATGTTTGTCTCAATATCTTGAGATACAATAGTAACAATAGTAAGAATCTTCCATAAAATAACTACTATTTACCTTGCAATATCATGACAAGGCATTTTCCAGGCACTGCATGAAGATTGTCTCAACAGATCAGTGATACATTTGACAATCTTCACTTTTCATATAAAGATCTGAAGGGAGAAAATTCTCCAAATTAGTTGGCTGCCCAGTGGAGACTGCAGTGATTTGATTTGAGTACAAAGCTTACATTATTACAATTGCACTTCATGTTTTTAAAGACCTTAATTGAAAACACTCCTCTTTTATATGGTTCAGCCTCTGAACTGAAAAGTAGTTATTCTTTTACTAAAGGTTTTGTGAACCTGAATAAAATATAGATGAAATCTCAATTAATATTTAATACAAATGCACAGGGAAGAGAGGTGGTTACTTCCTGTACCTGTGTGCTGCCAGTGTAATATAATTCTACTTGGCCCTTTGTATCTTGCGCCTTTATGGAGGAGAAAACATTCCTTTATTACTGGAAGCCATTACTGGAGAGTGTGTGATGTAATGTGTAAATAATAGCAAAACCATCCCTTGAAGGGACAAGACTTGACAGTGCTCCTTCAGGGTTCATTCCTTTGCCTGATGCCTTTACTTCATTGATTCAATGTTTGCCATACACTTTAAAAATCATATATTCAAACAACTTGGTAAAGCAAAGGACTTTTGTTTTAAGCTGTTCCAACCTGTTCTATCTAAATTTTATTTTGTACCCTTTTCTTTTATCACTTTAAATGTAATAGATTAAAACAATAAGCTTATAATTTAGTGTGCATGCCTTATCTCACATTGTGTTTTTTGCAATATCCAAAGATAAAATGTTCTTTACAGTTTTGTGTAAGACCCATTATCCACTAGGGTTCTCTTTTCTTCTTGGCTTTTTATTCAGAGAGGTAATCTGATCAAGCTCAATTTAGAGGGTTCCCCCCCTGAAATCCAATGGAAGTCACATACTCAAATGCCTAACAAAATTACTTAAAGGAGAATAGAGATACCTATTTTCCTGTTGTTAAAAATGATATAACTTACATAATTAAGCCAGTACAAATACAACAATTTTTTTGTTTTCTGGTCAACATTAAAGTTTTGAAATTTAAGAGCACAATGTATTTCTCATCTCTCTAGACTACTGAGATTTTTTTTTTTTTTTACCAAAGGACATTATATTTTTCCCCTCCTCCCCTTTTGATAACTTTTACCTTCTACATCCTGTACTCTAACATTTTTCTTCTTTCTTAATCTTGCTGTTTTGCACGTGATTTTATGGATTTTGTTGTCTTTCTATGTGCATAGGTATTTGCAAAAGATCCTAGGTCAGCTACTGATAATAGCCCACAGACTTTAAATATTAAAATACTATTTGTCTCTTTGGAAAAAAAGCAGTTGAAATATGATAAGATGTCCAAGGACCTCCTGTGTTTTTGTTATGTCCTTTGTGAGAGAGATGTTGTCTTTGTGTATCTGAATATCTTTTACCTAAAGTTATTTTATTAAAAAATACTTGGGCTGAGGATGTGGCTCAAGCGGTAGCGCGCTTGCCTGGCATGCGTGCGGCCCGGGTTCGATCCTCAGCACCACATACAAACAAAGATGTTGTGTCCGCCGAAAACTAAAGAATAAAAAATATTGAAATTCTCTCTCTCTCTACCTCTCTCACTCTCTCTTAAAAAAAAATACTTGATTGTATCCTGTAGTCAGTAAATACTCAACTTAGTAGCTAAAGTTTCAGAAATTCTTCTCTTGGTTTTGAGGAAAGTGAAATCATGTGCTTTGATTTCAATTATTGTATGACGGTAATAATAGAATCTAGCATTCCACCAGGAAACTAGATGTGTTAAAATTCAGACCATACTGTAATTAACTTTTGTGTCCATTGAGAAGGTACAAGGGTACATCTCTTTTTATACAAATAAATTTATCTACTTTCATATTGATCCCAAGGCACAAGGCAGAGTTCCTGTTTATTGTTTCACATTATATAACTTGTTTTAACTAATTTGTAATATTTTGTATATTTGTATAATAACGCTCTGTTCTAACTTTTTTTAATATAGTGATTTCCTAGACTTATTTATTCCATAAAAATAGGTTCATTTGATTAAGAGTTTTCTTTTAAAAATCCATTGTATTGAGAATTTTCCTGAACTAGGGGTATTTTGAAGAATAAGAAATTTGGCTGCCTTAAAATTAAGGATGTCAAAAAACATTTTTGATATTTAAAACAAAACACATGATTATTTACAGGTTCTCAGTTTGTTATCATGTATATTTCTCTTTGGGTATATATAATATTTTACAGGTGTATATATAATATATACCTAATTATATATACACATATATATAATATATACATATATATATATATATATATATATATATATGTATATATACTAAAAGTAAATGTATCAGGGTCAAGAATTATACTTTATTATTTTTATTCCTTAACATTTATTATTTTAACAATGAACTCATGCAATTGTTTAAAAAAGAGATTCGATTTCATTCTGTCATTGATATTAGGGTCACTGAGGTTTTACAGGATAGCATACATTTTCTTATTGCTATTAGTTTTTAAAGATATTTTAAGGATTTTTGGATAGACTCCCTCTTGAGAGCTAAATGAGTAAAATCAACACTTGCTTGATGAGGTAAATTAACAATGAACATTAATCATTAGGCCATCAAAGCAGTAAAACAAAGAGACTTTTGATCATTTTAGTCTCCCAGAAGATCTGCCTCCAGAGACAGTGTGCTTCAGAGATAAGACTGGAATGTTGTAGTAATTGATAATAGAAATATCTTCTATTATCAATTAATAATGTGTTATCATTTTAGTAAACAAGTTCTCTAGTTCTCTTGTCAATATAGTTAGGGTAAGTCAATCCCTGAGAGACTGATAAACTCAAGGCATAAAGATCAATTTATACATCATTTACTGCAAAGTCAGGAATTAGAAATTGAGTCTTCCACCAAGGATGTAGAGAAAACCTGTGTAGGTGAAAAGCCTGTTGCTGTAGATGATGCCTCTCCTTACTTCTCCAACTAGGCAAATATTGGATACTAAGACTTCCTAATCACTTTATTCCAAATGACTTGTCCAGACCCCAAAACAATGGGAAATGGGAGAATAACTCACACCTTAAGTATCCTGAACTCTATTTTTAAAAAAATAATTAGTACAGTAATTATCCAGAACTCTATTTGTATTCCTTTTGTGTAGTTCTAAACTGTTTTCTCTAGTCTTGTTAAGAATTAGTAGTTCATGAGTGTAAACCTTTTGTCTTCCTTATAGTAGCTAATATGTTACACTATACAGAGAACATGGATTCTTAAGAAGAGATCAAGGCTGGAAAACACATCCAAAATCCCTGTGTTGGTAGAGATGATAGGGGTGATAAGCTATAACTAATCTTAAGTTCAGATAAGAAATTAAACTTGATAATAAGATTCAAGTAGGGCACTAATTAATAAATTTGCTTACACAATATCAGTCCTTAAGCTAAAGTGCACATTAATGTCATTTGAAGAACTTGTCAAAACAGACTTTCCTGGGCCTCGCCCCCATTCAAAAGGTTGGGATTGAGTTCAATAATTTGCATTTCTAACAAGATTGTGAAACCACACTTGGAGAACCACTGTGAACAGATAACCCAAACAGATTGATATTAGTGTATCTTCTCCTAAAAGTACTTACTGTATGATTGAAAGCAGGACTTGTGTTGGCATTTTCCATAATTAAGCATTTTTAATGGAATCCTAAGTAGAAATTCCTTGAATAAGTTTCTCCAATGGGTGAACAGTATTGGATTTCTTAAATCTCAACTTAAGTTTATTCTTCAGTTATCACATGCATTGCATATTATCAATAATATGAAGAACTTGTTGGAAGGTAAGTTTTTGGCAAAATCAACAGTTGAAATGAATCAAGATTCATTAATATGGGAGGAATGTGAAAACAGACGAACTATAGTAATTTCCTTTGTCTGCTTTACAAGTCTAACCTGAAGGAAAAAGCAATGGTGAGCTATACGGGTGGTTAGAAATGCATGAAAGAAGAGCAAGAGTTCTGAAAAGAGAAAATAGGAATGAGGGATATTAAAGAGCAGTGAGAGAAGCAGTTATAGCAAGAAGAAAGCTGGTTAGGAAAGAAGACAGGAAAACGCCACACTTTTCTGTAGAATTGGGTTAAATAGTTCCATACATCTTACTAACCCTTGAGAGAAACAGTGAGTGAACATCAAAAACACATAGAAAATGAAATACTGCTGTGTCTTGGGTCCTTTAGCGAAAACATAAACTAATGTTCTAAAATATTTTACTATTATAACACACTAATTGTTGAGTTTGAAATATAAAGAAAAGTAGGTAGTATAGTTTGATCTTAAATGTCCCCCAAAGACTCATATGTTAAAGGATTGGTCACCAGCATGGTGCTGTTGGGAGCGGGTGTAAGCTTTAGGAGGTGAGTCTTAGAAGGACATCCCTAGGTCATTGGGTGTGTGCCTGTAAAGGGGATTAGAAGATCCAGTCCCTTCCTCTTCCTCCATTTTTTGTTATGATTTTTTATTAAGACATAGTAATTATACATATTAATGAGATTTAGTGTGATATTTTCATGTGTGAATATAGCATGTATTGATCATATCCAACCACTTTTCTTCCTATCCCAATCTTGGCCCCTGACCACTGCCCCCAGCCCCCCACCAAGCATTGCTAACTATTCTATTTTCAGGTTGACTTCTTTCTTTTTTTTAGTTGCAACACTTGTTCTGCTATGTCAGGCTTATTTCTCCTGACATCATGTCCTCCATTTTCTTCCATTTTACTGAAAATGAGAGTACTGTATATGTGTGCCATATTTTCTTTATCCATTTATCTATTTATGAGCACCTAGGCTTTTTCCACATCTTAGCTATTATGCATAGTGCTGCAGTAAACATAGACATGCAATATTCCTTTTGAATGCCAACTTTATTTCCTGTGGACATATCCCAGGAGTAGAATAACTGGATCATATGGTAGTTCTATTTTCAGTTTTTGAGGAACTTCCAGACTGTTCTTCAGAATGGCTATAGTAATTTACATTCCCACTAGTGTGGACAAGAGTTCCTTTTGTGCACAACCTCCCTAGCGTGCGTTTGTTTGTTTATTTATTTATTTAGTTTAGTTTTGGTAATAGCCATACTACCTGGGTAAGATGGTATCTCATTGTAGTTTTGATTTACATTTTCCTAACTGAGAATTCTTTTGAGCATTTTTTCATGTATGTTTTGGCTACTTGTATTTCTTCTTTTGAGAATTTCCTATAAAGATTATTTGCTCATTTTCAAATTTGAATACTTGTTTGTATTTTTATTAAAATATTTGAGTTCTTCATAGAGTCTGGAATTTAACCTTCTGTCGGAGGTACAGTTGACAAATACACCTCCCATCCTCTCAGTTGCCATTTCACTCTGTTGATGAGGTGTTTCCTTTGCTGTGCAGAAACTTTTTAGTTTGACCCAATCCTACTTGTTAATTTTGGTTTTTGTTTTCCGGGCTTTTAATATGTTATCCATAAAACCACTGCAGTACTATTTGTCTATGTTTCTTCTTTTTTTGTTTATGTGTTGTCCCCAAATCATTGCCTGTATCAATGTCTTGAAGTATTTCCCCTATGTTTCTCTCTAGTCGTTTCAGAGTTTGGAGCTTACATTAAGTTCCTTCATTCATTTTTTTCTGAGAACTTTTTTATTTGTTCTAATTAATTACACATGACAGTAGAATGCATTTTGACACATTTTATATATATGCTATATATATATATTATAATATATTATAAATAGAGTATAACTTCTCATTCTTTTTTTTAATCTTTATTTATTTTTATGTGGTGTTGAGGATCAAACCCAGTGCCTCACATGTACGAGGTGGGCACTCTACTACTGAGCTACAGCCCCAGCCCTAACTTCTCATTCTTCTGGTTGTACATGATGTAGAATTGCACAGGTTGTGTAATCATATATGTATATAAGGCAAAAAAAAAAAGTCCAATTCATTCTATTATGTTTCCTGCCCCCAGACCCCCTTCCCTTCCTTCACTCCCCTCTGTGGGAAGCCATCTGTGAAATATGTGAGATCTTTTCTCAGCATGTAGCCAGGGAGAGATAGGCCTGGCATCAGGAACTTTCCGTGGCTCTCCCACAGTAATAGATTGCCCAAAGCACATGGCCTTTCCCTCTACTCTGCTAGAAAGGTTCCTCACAGTAGCTCCGGAGATGGGCATAACCCGTTAGGAACTGAACAGCCCACCTTTAACCTTGTTTAGAGAACATTCTATAGAATATCTTTGATGTTTCCCCATCAGGCGCAGACGCAGACCCCATTTTGTCTAGAAGCTCGATCCTCCTGATCAACTTGACTGTCCTGCCCCCTCTTTTGAAATACTTTCTGTGTTCCAAAATTTTTTCACCATTTTATTTCTCTTAGCTTTTATTTTTCAGCCAGCCCATTCCACCCAGGGGAACCCCATTCCACCACCCACATGGGGTGTGGGCAGGACCCCTCTGTCGTTGATTCATTTTTTTAATTGATAGTTGTACAAATTGAGATATATCAGTCAATTTTTAATCTTCTGCCCTAAAAGTAGCTGTCTAGTAGCTATGCATTCATCTGTTGATAGGGAGATGAATGGATAAAGAAATGAGTTTATTTCTGTTTTCTTTATTCTATTATATTGGTCTTTGTGTACATTTTTATACCAAAACCATGCTGTTTTGATTACTATGGCTCTGGAATATATCTTGAAATTAGGTATATGATATCTCCAGCTTTGCCCTTTTTGCTCAAGATTGCTTTGTCTATCTCTCTGTTTCCATATTAATTTTAAGCTTGTTGTTTCCCAGTTCTCTGAAGTACACCATTGATACTTTGATGGGGATTGCATTGAATCCATAGATTGCTTTGAGTAGTATGAAAAATTACTATTCAAATTTATATTAATATTTTTCTGATATTAATTCTTCAAATCCATGAACATTAGAGGACTTTTTAAATGTCTTCTGCAATTTCTTTCATTAGTGTTTTGTAATTTTCATCAGAAAGGTCTTTGATTTCCTGAGTTAAGTTTATTCCTAGGCAACTGTGTGGTAGGGTATGTGCATGCCTATTGTAAATAGGATAGTTTTTATGATTTCTTTCTTAGTGAGTTCATTACTAGTGTATAGAAAGACTGCCAATTTTTATAGGTTGATTTTACATTTTGCTACAATACTGAATTACTTTGTCACTTCAAATAGTCTTTTGGTGGACTCTTTAGCTTTTTCTATGTATAGAAACATGTAATCTGCCAACAGGAACAATTTGAATCCCTTCTTTCCTCTTTATATGTCTTTTATTTCTTACTCTTGCTTAATCGCTCTGTGTAAAACTTCTAGTACTGTATTGAATAAGGATGTCTCACTACTATTATTAATTTCTAGTTTCATTTCATTGTGGTTGTTAAAAAATCTGTTAAGGCTTTGTAACCTAATATATAGTCTGTTGTAGGGGAAGTCTTATATATTGAAATAATGTGTACTCTGGAGTTATAGGATGGAATAGTCTCTAAATGTCTCCTATAGTTCAATTTAATTCTAATGTTTCCTTTTGACGCTTTGGGGAGAGATGTGGATGGTTTATTCATTAATAGTTATTGAAATCCTCCACTAATATTCTATCAGAGCTTATCTCTTATTTTATATCAAATAGTGTTTGTTTTATAAAATTGGATGCTCCAATGATAGGTGTATGTAGATAAAAGTTGTTATATTGTTCATGAGTTAAATTTATGATAGTTATATGGTGACCTTTCTGTCTCTTCTTACAGTTTTTGTCTTGAAGTTGTTTTTGCCAGGTATAAAAATACCTACTCCTGCTCAGTTTTGGATTCCATTTGCTTGGTTTATATTTTCTATCCTCTCACTATCAGTTTGTGCATGTCTTTCCAGGTGAAGTTAGTTTCTTTTATTCAATACATTATTGGGTTCTATTTTTTTTTTTAATCCTTTACCCAAACTGTGTCTTTTAATTGAAGAATTTAGTCCTTTTACATTCAAGGCTATTATTGAAAAAAAATATGGATTTATGCCTCTCATTATGTTGATTTTCTTCTAGTTTTTTAAAAATATGATTTTCTTCCTTTTCTCTCTTATTCAACTTTGTAGCTTGATGGTTTACTCTATTGATACTGTTTGATTATTTTCTATTTCTTTTTTGTGTACCTATACTCTTCTAGTGGAATTTACACTACCACCTACTAACATAAAGGTAGTTTTTATTTTAGTCAGCTATTCATTGTTGTGCCTAAATCCCTGAGAAGAATGACTTAGAGGAGGGAAAGTTTATTTGGGGTTCCTGGCTTCTGAGGTTTCAGTCCATAGATGGCTGACTTCAAGGACCCAGTAGAGGAAAGCTGCTTAATTCACGGTGGAGTCAGGAAGCTGAGAGAGGGAGGGGGAAGGGCTATAAGGAAGATGAAACCTTTTAGGGCACACCCCCTGAAGCCCACCTATTTCAACAATGTTCCATCTGCCTACAGCTACCATCCAGTTAGTCCATTCAAACTGGCATGGACAGATTAGATCATAGCTCTTATAATCCAATCATTTCACCTCTGAATTGTCCTGCATTAACAGGAGTTTTGGGAGAACACCTCATATTCAAACTCCCACTCACATCCCACTGGGGCGGTGGAAATGGAGTTCCCTTCAGTGGAATGGGCTGGCTGCAAAATAAAAGCTAACAAAAATAGAATGAAAAAAAAAAAAAAGAAAACACAAGACACAGAAAAATATTTTCAGAAAATGGGGGTGAGATAGACTAATCGATCATACAGATCAAGCTCCTATACTAAAAAGGACAAAATAGAGCCCATGCTTGCCTTATTTATATTGGGGAACATCAAAGGCCTTCTATAGAATGTTCTTCACAAGAAAAAGTGGAAGGTGGGCTCTCCAGTTCCCAACAGGTTATGCCCATCTCCAGAGCTATTGTAAGGGATCTTCCTAGTAAAGCAGAGATGAAAGGTCCTGTGCCTTGGACCATCTATTGCTTAAGAGAGCCACAGATAGTGTGTTTTTACCAAGGTAAAAGCTAAAATCTCCCTGGCTGCCATACTGAGAGAAGACCCTCAAGTAAAAGGTGGCTTCCTGCACCAAACCATAACAATTATCTTTCTTTGACTTCTCAATGTTGGATTCCCTTAGCATCTTTTGAAGACTAGTCTTGTGGTCATGAATTCCCCAGTTTTTGCTTGTCTCAGTAGGTCTTTGTTTTACCTTCATTTCTGAACAATAGTCTTGCTTGGTATAATAATCTTTGTTAGAAATTTTTCTTTTACTTTCAGTATTTGGAATATGTCATTCCATCCCCTCCTGGCCTGGAGGATTTCTGCTAAGAAATTTGTTTGTCTGGTGGGGTACCCTTGAATGTGACTTGGCACTTTTCTCTTGCATTTCTACCTTGAGATTTTACACATCTGGTTATGAGTTATCTCTGCCACTTTTATGGGATGACCTTTTTAGTAAGTGGCTTGGGAATTCACTTTTTTTAAAAAAAAAATTTGTTTTAGTTGTAGTTGGAAACAATACCTTTATTTTATTATTTTTATGCGGTGTTGAGGATCGAACCCAGGGCCCTGCCCGTGCTAGGTGAGCGATCTACCGCTGAGCCACAACCCCAGCCCCAGGAATTCACTTTGAAGATGTGTCTTGGGAATTCATTTTTGTAATGTTGCCTCTGTTTCAGTTGGCCCTATAGTTTAGTCTCTTGGTAAATTCTTTGGGTATCGTGAGTGATTTGGGGCATAGTGTATACCACATCAGCATCAGAGAGACCTATTGTCTCAGCAGGTCATGCAGGAATGGGAAATCTAACAGTTCAAGCAGATATGGTATTGATTGCACAATGTGTGGGATGCACAATGGGTGGCTACTTCTATAATGAGGCTGGGGGCACTTCTTCTCCTGACTCTTTCAGCTGTAGTGCCTTTTAATGTTTGAGTGGTAGAGGGTTGGGGCTATTATCTGAGAAATTCCTCTCAGAATTTTGAGCATACTAGAGGTGGGGTGACTGCTGGGACTTCTCTCCCTAAACACTTTCAACTGAGGTGACCACGAAGAGACTGAGAATAGAACCATAGCTGGCACAGGCAAAATTTCTCTCCAGATCTTCTTAAGCCATATGCCCTAGAAGCAGGGTGACAGCTGGAGAACAGTGTTGCTCAAGACCATCCCAGAACACCACTGTGGGAAAAGCAATAGAGAGAGCAAGGAGTTGTTTCACTGCCCTGTGAGTGACAGATGCCTAAGCATAGTGTTGAGGGAAGGGGGTGCAAGAAACCACGCGGGCCAATGCCTTTAGTCTTAGCACCAGCATGAACCTGCATGCATCTAACCACTTATTCCTAAGGAAGGCTTCCTGATCTCCTGGACCATGCCTTCCATGTCACAACACCCCTCCCCTATAATGCAGGACACTCAGCGGTTTTGAAAAATCACTCTATTGAGCAAAGTTTGGCTTATGAGGTAGATGCCTGCTGAGCCAGTGTAGAATGTCTTTGGAGTCTCAGAGATGCGAATATGCTGGGGATTCTGATCTCTAGATCAGTCAAACTTCAGACCCCTTCTCAGGATGACTCCTGGGGCTACATGTGATAAAATATCCCTTTTCAAAGTCAGGCTACTGTGCAGATTTCAGATTACTTACCAGTTAGATTGAAAATCTGTAAGGGTTGTAAAACTTTACAGTAGTTTGAATTTACAATATCTGCACGGATTGGTTTCTAGGACCTTTTGTCTACAGAGGGGGATGTTCCCCATCCTAAGCTGTGGAGCCAGAATGGCAGGTTCTAGAACATTGTGTTATTCTTACTGTGCTGCTGTCTCAGGTCTCTGAATTGTAAAAAGTTTTTTTCTCCCTGCTACTAATTTTCCGGTTCTCTAGGATCACTCACATCAAAAAGCACTGTTACTTTGGTTCTTGTTTGTGAAGAAGCAGACTAGTACTAGGTGATTTTATTTAGTAATCTTGAACTCTCCCTATTTCTTCCTTTTGCTTCAACTGGACATGAGATGAGTGATTTGCTACTCTTGCCATGATGTGCTTTTTTTTTTTACCAAAGCAACAATCAGTCATGGACTGGAACCTCCAAAACTGGAAAGCAAAATAAAAATTTTCCTTTTAAATTGATTATTATAAGTATTTTGCTATGATGACAGAAAACTGACTAAAACAATTTGTATACACTTTTAACAAGACCAAGAAACATAGCATACTTTAGATAGTTCTTCCATATTATTTCCATAAAATAATTCTAAAACTCCAGCATGTTGGGTGTGAAACTGCAGATGTATAATTAGTGAAATTTTCACATATGTACTAGAAAAATATCTTCCAGCCCACAAACACAGAATAAGATTTTGTAATTTGCCCAATATATGGAGCTAGGACTAAAAACTGTGGTAATTATAAAATAGAAGTTGCCCACTTATTTGAATGTGAGTTGGTAATGACTTTACATAAATTAATCAAATTATATATTCTCTCAATTAATCATAATAACTGACTTACGAGGTAAATAATATTCTTATTTCCAATTTATCAATGAGAAATTTGAGGTACAAAGAGGTTAAATTGTCTTTTTGCCAGTAAGTGTCAGAATTATCATAAAACTCAACCAGTTGGATGCTCTCAACAATTACTTCTTATCACCTCTTAATAGCTCAGCTGAGAATTTAGACTAATCATGGATCATTCTTATAAAGGATATTAATTTATGTGATCACAGAGATCAGAGAACACAAGTATCACAGACAAGAACTGGTAAATGAATGTCAATTTGTGTGCCACAGAATTGCAACCAAAGCTTTCTGGAATGCTGTGTTGAAAAAGATAATGTTATACAAACTTAGAATAATAAATAGCACTAGGGTCAGTTAGTGGAATCTACCAGAGATTTGTTGAGAAAAAGGGTCACAGGAGTGTCGAAATGGGATTTTCGGAAATCTAGACCATGGTGAGAAATAGATTTGCTGTTGTACTTTTGCTGTTTTTTCCCATAGGTTCAACAGATTTTCTGAATGAAAAGTTTTATTGTGCTCCATAGGCATAGGGAGCAGTGGAGGTAAGGATGATTCATTTTCTTGTGCCATATACAATCTTTATTGAATAGAGAAGTAACCCATGAAAATTTATTATGGACATTCAGTGAAATATTATTACTATCCAGGCACTTTTGAGAAGAGGCCACACAGAGGTATTTTCTAATCTTCAAACCTGAAGTGAGATTCCAGGTCATATTGTTAAGTTGTTCAGAACATGTGCAAACTCTGCATGATGGATTGGTGCTTGCTAATCACTAATCCAGAACAGTTTTCAATTTCAAATGAGATAAATGAAGCTAACAGAGGTAAATTAATTTACCTGTGCTTATTACTCAAAATTCCTTATGATGCAAATATTATGGATCATATCTAGATATCTGATATATATTTTTACAGAGAGACACGTGAAGATAGCTAGCAGTCTCTCACTCTTCCAAAGTAATTCCTATACATAGCTAAGGCAACGTTGTGAGGGCCTTCATTAGGGTGCACTTCTCCTACTTGGTAGTGATTCTTTGAAGCTCTTAACTAGGCTGTTAGGACGATAAGTTCTGAGTCACTATTTTTTCTCCACAAAAATGATTTATATTTTATGATCTATCTGTCTTCCTCAACCTGTTACCATATTAGGCTGGGATTCCCACTTTGTGTGTTAATTTTTAATTATTTTCTCTTTTCAGTCCATGCAGACCATTTCTCTATTAATGGTACTCTTTTAAAAATTTTGTCATAGGAAACCACTGAAATTAACTTCATGATACCAAAAGCATAACCAACTTTTTGAGATAGGATTCTCTCTGCCGTAGGCTAGAAGTCAGGAATATTGTGTTAGAGCACTTATAAGATTCTTATCAGCCGTCTTGAGAATTGAGAGTCTCTCAGGCACATTAAGTATTTCTGAGACTGCATCCATATATATTTTTCCCCTTATTGTTTGTATTGGTGCATAATAGTAGTACATAATACTGGGATTTGTTGTCACATTTTCAATATAACACAATATAATAATATTATTTGGCCAATATTCCTGGTAATTCCACTTTCCCTCCTCTCTTCCTTCCCCTGGTCCTTTCCTCTACTCTATGGATCTACCTTGATTTTCGTGAGTTTCAACAAAACACCTTAAATTTCCTTTTTCCTCTCCAGTTTCCACATAAGTTTGGTTTATTTTGCTTAACATGATGTTCTCAGGTTCCATCCATTTTCCTGCAAACAGCATAATTTTATTCTTTATGGCTGGATAAAACATAATTTCATATTCATACCACAGTTTTGTTGTCCATTTATCCATTGATGGACACTAGGCTGGTTCTATATTTTGGCTATTGTGAATTGGGCTCCTAAAAACATGGGTATGTGTGTACCAATATAGTATGGTGACTTTAATTTTTTAAGGATAAATACTGATGGTTGGTATAGCTGGGTCATGGGGTAGTTCCGTTCTTTGTCTTTTGAGGAAACTGTACTGATTTTAACAAGAATTGCACTAATTTACAATTCCATCAACAGTGTAAAAGTATTCCTTTTTATCCACTTCTTCGCCAGAATTTAAATTGTTTATATTTTAACTGGAGTGACATGAAATATCAGTGTAGTTTTGATTTGTATTTTCCTAATTGCAAATGATGTTGAAGATTTTTTCATATATTTGTTAGCCATTTGTATTTCTTTTTTTTGAGAAGTGTTTATTTTTTCACATATTAGTTAATTTATTGCTTGTATAAATTTTTTGAGTTCTTTATATATTCTGGACACTAATTCTCTGTTAGAAGAGTAACTAGCAAAGGTTTTCTTCCCTTCTATAGATTATTTCTTCACATTCTTAATCATTTCCTTGACTGTGCAAAAGCTTTTATACTGTCCATTTTTTATCTTGGCCTTATTTTCTGAGCTTTAGGTGACCTATTAAGAAAGCCATTGCATGTGCCTATATGTTGAGTATTGATACTACATTTTCTTCTAAATGTTGCATAGTTGCTGATGTAAAGGAATTAGAGTTTTTGATCCATTTTTAGTTGACTTTTGTCTGTGTAAGGCAAGAGATAAG